>NW_005871881.1:103999-146390 GCF_000147115.1 Myotis lucifugus
TACCTCTACCACCTGATGGTGTCACCTCTCTCCCTCTCACCTTTACCACCTGATGGTGTCACCGCTCTCCCTCTCACCTCTACCACCTGATGGTGTCACCGCTCTCCCTCTCACCTCTACCACCTGATGGTGTCACCTCTCTCCCTCTCACCTCTACCACCTGATGGTGTCACCGCTCTCCCTCTCACCTCTACCACCTGATGGTGTCACCGCTCTCCCTCTCATCTCTACCACCTGATGGTGTCACCGCTCTCCCTCTCACCTCTACCACCTGATGGTGTCACCGCTCTCCCTCTCATCTCTACCGCCTGATGGTGTCACCTCCCTCCCTGCCACCTCTCCCACCTCATGGTGTCACCGCTCTCCCTGACAGGGTCTGGTATGAACGGGCCTCATGAGGCCCTGGAAGGTGCAGATCAATAGGGCTGATGCCTGGCCCTGCTGCTTGTGTCTAGGGAAGGTCACCGAGGCTGCCTCAGTTTGCCCTCTATAGAATGGGAGCACAGCCTGGTATTTCTGAGCCGCGTTCCCAGAACTGCTGTGAGGAGTGAATGATAAGAGTAGAGCGAGCTGATGTGTGGGAGTCTGGCCTGAGCCAAGACCCACATGCGACAAAACCCATGCAGGTGGCGCCGCGTCAGCTGGCTGCACTGACAGGCTGACACCCCGCCAGGCGGAGGGAGGGGCCGCCGTGCCCACAGACTGTGGACTTTCTCTTGGCGCATGAGCACGTACTAAGGCACCATGATGGGCTCTGCTCTGTCTGGTCCCCACGCAGGCGCTGGGGAGGAAGGGTGGGGTGCACCGTGCCCCCCGGGCCCTGGGGCGGGTCGGCGACTGGGCTCATCACCTGTCCCTGGCGAGGCTCTGGCCTGCTCCAGCGCAGCTGCCGGCCCAGGTGCCAGTCCGGGCTGGTCCAGCTGCGGGAAGAAATAGAGAGGAGCCAGGAGCCTCACTTGCTGCCATCCCTGCAGCTAAACTGTAAAGCTCTCCCCACCCACGCTGTCTCCTCCAGGCTGGAGCCGGCGGCCCAGGCGCTCCACACACATATCATGAGTCTCTGCCGCCGGGTCTGACTCGCACACCACACCCTGCGCCCCCCAGACTGGCCACTTGCTGCAAAACACACTGGGCAGGTCGCGCTCAGAGGTGGGTCTCGGAGCAGGAGCGCCGGCTGGAGGGAGGCGGTGCTGCATGGCCAGACCAGAGCTGGCCCTACCCCCACCCGGACCCCTGGCCCAGGATGGCACCTCTGGCCAGGCCAGCACTCACCACCAGCTGGGGTGGCAGGGCCAGGTCCCCCGTGGAGGCCTCTGTGCAGGGCGGATCCCCTCTCGGGGGCTCCAGGGTGAAGTCTCGGTCTCCCGTCTCCACCGGGGTCCCGGCCGAGGCTGAGGAGGTGGGCACGTGCTCCTGGTAGAGCAGGGTCCGCAGCTTCTCATCCAGGCTCTTGATGGTGCTGTCCACGAAGCCCACCCTGGGAGGCGGCCCTTCCCCGTCCGACTCCAAGGCAGACAGTGGCTGGGGGAGGGTGCTGGCCCCCAGAGGAGGGCTTGGGAGCTGGGGGGCAGCCAGGCTGGCGGCCCCCACCGCGTTAGGGAGAGGAGGCAGGGACTGGCCCAGGGCAGGCTGAGGGGTCTCGCTGGAGGCACTGGGCACAGGGGCCGGAGCTGGCGGGGCATCCATCTGGGGGTTGGCCTCGTTGGCTGAGGCGGGCCCCCCGAGGCCTGCGGGGTGAAGGGGGGCCTCTGGAGGGGAGGCGCAGGGCGCTGGGGGCACATCCCGGGGCCTAGCAGCCAGCTGGGCATCACGAGTCTCTGCCGGAGGCTGGGGGGCATCACACTCGTTGGCCGTCCCCTGAGAGGTCACTGGGGCCCCTGCCTGCACGGCAGCCCCCGTCGCTGGCTCTGGCCTGGGGCTGGCGGTTGGTGCGGCCATGTCCTGGGGCACAGCAGTCACAGGAGGGGAGGATGGCACCGCAGGCGCTGGTGTGCCCCCGGGGGTGTCCCTGGAGCCTGGTGGCTGCGGAGGCTGCACATCGGCCGGGGCGCTGGGCTTTTCCTTCAAGGACAACTGGTCTTTGCAGGGAGCTGGGTCTGAAAGAAACAGAAGAGGCGCCTCTGTGCCCGCTGGTCCTGGTCACCTGGCACCTGCTGCCAAACACGTGCCCTGCACGCGCCGGCAGCACCCACACACTGGTCTCCTCTCCTTTTCTCTGATGCATCAGCTTCAAAACAGGGCAACTTTGAACACACATATTCCCTGAATTATAATTTGCCCCAATACAATAAATGCTATAGCAAGGGCTTCTTAGGATAAGATAAGGTATCTTATTCTGTCCAAATTTTTAATAAAAAGTGACAATGTTAAAATGGAACCTCCCCTTTTATGTACACCAACACTGAGTTACATCAAGAAATCAGAATCACCATTCAGCTCTGAGCATCTTACTACATGGTAGGAAGTATGTATTTATTTCCACTTAAAGAGTTGGCAATATTGGACAGGTAATAGAAGAGTGGATGCCTTAAGTTGGTACCGACTCCAAGTAAAACTTTGCTTTAAAAAACCTTGTTTTGAAATGAATGGCATTTTCTTCAAACGAGAAATAAAGCTTTTGTCTGACCACCATGACACGTCCTTAAACATTTACAGGAAGCAGACAGGGCGCGCTCTTAAACTCGGCGGCAGAGGGAGGCCCCGGGGGCGCCAGGGTGACGCTGTCCCGGCCACAGAATTCAGGTCGCACTGTGTGAGGCCGGTCTAGGCTTCTTCGGTCCTGTGGCTTTTCCTTCTTTTTGCTACTTCTTTCTCCCGTTCTCCTCTCCCTCCGCCCTCCTTGACCCTCCCCTCCGCACCTCCAGGAGGGGACTGAGGGGAAGTGGGGATGATGTGTATCCTTATCTTGGTCTTTCAGAGAGAAAGCACTCCACACAGCAGCAAGGGAGAATTTCCTATTGTTTTTAAAATAAAAATACTTAGGTCCCTGTTATTTAAAGTCACTAAAGGACACACACAGGGAAGACGAAGTGCAGACACGAGGGAGAGTCTTGGGACCACAGAGGCAGATGCAGGGATGCGTCCACAGACCGGGCGGCACCGCGCAGACGCCCCGCAGCCCGGCACTGCTGGCACCGCATTTCAGTCTCCCCCTTCGGAACTGTGAGAACAGACATTTCTGCTGTTTTAAGTCACCTGGCTTGGAACACCTTGTCATGGCAACCCTGGGCAGATAATACAGACTCCATAAATATGAAAACATGAGCTTAGAAAAAAATCAGTTCAAGTAAAAATTAAATGATTGAGTTCCAGCAACCGTGGGTAAAAAGGCTGGCAAATCCTCTCCCCCCAAAACAACTATAAAACTGGACAAAATACGTATTGAAAACAACAATTATTCCAGGACTTTGGAATAAACCAAAGGCATGCAACAGACCGAGGAGCATCTATTTAGTAAAAACTGCTGCATTGTGGGTAAGAATAGTTTGCCTTAATGGCAGCCAGGAAAGTCAGTTGAGACGCTGCTGTGTCCTGCACTCCTCCTCCCAGTTCTCATCCAAACAATCACACACACACACCACAAGGGGGCACTCTCACTGCAGAACAGCAAACCACACCACGTGAACTCCACCGATTCTCATCCTGCCTCACCGCTCTCCGTTGGCATTACCGCAGCTACACAGAGAGAAAGAATTTTGTTGTGCGTTTGTTTTGATATTTAGATAAAGGTGTACTGTCCTATAAAAGATAATAAAGCCATGAATGAATGTAGAATTTGATTAAATGTTTTCCTCCATCTACTGAGATGGTCAAATGCTTCTCCTTCAAACTGTGCCTCTGACAACCGCCATTTCTCTCATTGGTTCTGAGTTCGACTTTATCCCCCCCCGCCCCCCCCATTCCACATATGATTGAGATCATGCAGTGTTTGTCTCTCTCTGGCTTATTTCCCATAGATAATGACCTCCATGTGCCTCTATACTGTCACAAACGGCAGGATTTCCTTCTTCTTAAGGCTGGAGAATTTCCCACTGTACATAGATTTACCCCATTTGCTTTACCCCATCAAGTGTTGACACTGTTGCCACGTCTTGCTGTTGGGATGCTGCTGCAATAAACACGCAGGTGCGGCCATCTCTGCGAGACAGGGATTTCGTTTCCTTTGGCTGCACACCCGGGAGTGGACTGCTGGGTTAAAAGGTAGGACTATTTTTTGAGGAACCTCCATAGTGGCTGCACCAATATACATTCTCATCGACAGTGGGGACTAGGGCTCCCTATTCCCCACATCCTCTCCAGCACGTCATCTACTGCTTTTCTCTCTCTTTTTTAATCCTCACCCAAGGATATTTTCCCATTGATTTTTAGGGAGAGTTGGGAGAGGGAAAGACGGAGAGAAATATCGATGTGAGAGACACATCGATTGGTTGCCTCCTGCACCAGCCCTGACCAGGGCCCGGCCCGGGGAGAAGCCTGCAACCAAGGTATGTGCCCTTGACTGAAATCGAACCCAGGACCCTTTGATCCAGAGGCCAATGCTCTATCCACTGAGCCAAACCGGCCAGGGCTCATCTACTGTCTTCTGTAACAGAGCCACCCTCACAGGCGCCAGGTGACGCTCGGCACGGACTGCACGCATTTCCCTGACGTCAGTGCCGCCAAGCGCCCTCCCAGGGGCCGTCTGCGTCTTCTGGGAGGAACGCCCCCTCCTGTCCGCTGCCGTTTTCCAATTGGATTATTGGTTTTCTTTTTTCTTGAGCTCTGCGAGGCCCTTCCATATTTTAGATATTAGCCTCTTATATCTAAAGAGGCTAATACCCCACCCGCAGCTGCCTTTTCGTTTGTTGATGGCACTTCCGCTGTGCCACGGCCTCTCTGTGTGACGTGGTCCCACTTCCGCTGTGCCACGGCCTTTCTGTGTGACGTGGTCCCACTTCCGCTGTGCCACGGCCTTTCTGTGTGACGTGGTCCCACTTCCGCTGTGCCACGGCCTCTCTGTGTGACGTGGTCCCACTTGCGCTGTGCCACGGCCTCTCTGTGTGACGTGGTCCCACTTCCGCTGTGCCACGGCCTCTCTGTGTGACGTGGTCCCACTTGCGCTGTGCCACGGCCTCTCTGTGTGATGTGGTCCCACTTGCGCTGTGCCACGGCCTCTCTGTGTGACGTGGTCCCACTTGCGCTGTGCCACGGCCTCTCTGTGTGATGTGGTCCCACTTCCGCTGTGCCACGGCCTTTCTGTGTGACGTGGTCCCACTTCCGCTGTGCCACGGCCTCTCTGTGTGACGTGGTCCCACTTCCGCTGTGCCACGGCCTCTCTGTGTGATGTGGTCCCACTTCCGCTGTGCCACGGCCTCTCTGTGTGACGTGGTCCCACTTCCAAGTTTTGCTTTTGTTGCTTGTGCTTTTATTGTCAGATGCAACAACAACAACAAAATCATTGCCACAACCAGTATCCAGGAGGCTCCCCTGCTTTCTTCCGGGAGTTTTATGGTCTCAGGTCTTACGTTTAAGTCTTTTATCCATTTTGAGTTGATTTTCCTTCATGGTAGAGGTAGGGACCCACTTTCGTTTTTCTGCATGTGGAGATCCAGCTTTCCCAGCACCGTTTACTGAAGAGACCGTCTTTCCCCATGTGTGCTGGCACCCTTGTCACAGGTTAAGTGACTGCACGCGCACGGCCTCACTATTCTATTAGTCCAAGTGTCTGCTTTTACGCCAGTACAATGCTGTTTGATTACTATGGCGTTGCAACAGAATTTGAAACTAGGAAATGAGATGCCTCCAGCTTTGTTCTTTCTCAAGATTGCTTTGGCTCTGTGGGGTCTTTTGTGATTCCAAATGAACTTAGGGTTGTTTTTCCTATTTCTGTGAAAAATGCAATTGGAATTTTCACAGGGATTGCATTGACTCTGTAGAAGGTTTGGGAGTACGGACATTTTACCGATATTAATTCTTCCAACCCGACAGCACAAGACAGCGTTCCATTTATTTCCGTCTTTCTCACTAAGGTCTCACAGTTTTCAGTATACAGGGCTTCGTCTCCCTAGTGAAATTGATTCCAAAGTTTGTTTTTTTATGCTACTGTACGGGGTTGCTTTTCTTCATTCATCTGTCAGGTAGTTCACGGTTAGTGTTTGGAAGTACAACTGATTTTTGCAGGTTGAGTTTGTATCCTGCAACTTCACTGAGTTCACTTCTTAGTTCTAACCACTTTAGTGGAGACTTTAAGGTTTTATGTATGTAAGACTATGTCATCTGCAAACAGAAACAATTTTATTCTTCCTTTCTGATTATAATACATTTTAGCTCTTTTTCTTGCCTAACTGCTCTGGCTAGGACTTCCAACACAATGTTGAATAGAAGTGGTCAGAGTGGGCATCCTTGTCTTGTTCTTAACCTCAGAGAAGAACTTTAAGCTTTTCACCACTGAGTATGATGTTAGCTGTGGGCTTATGTATATGGCCTTTATTATGTTGAGGTACATTTCTTTTATTCCTTATTTGTTGAAAGTTTTTAATCATGAAAGGATGTTGAATTTTGTTAAGTATTTTTTTCTGAATCTATTGAAATGATTGTGGTTTCACCCTTCATTCTGTTAATGTGGTGTATCATATTTGTTTTTTGTTTTGTTTTGTTTTTTTGCTTATATTCAACCATTCTTGCATCTCAAGAATAAATCTCATGATCATAGTGTATGGTTCTTTTAATGTGCTGTTGAGTTTATAATGCTCATATTTGTTGAGAATTTTTGCATCTATATTCATCAAGGATACTAGCCTATAGTTTTGTTTTCTTGTCATGTCCTCATCTAGCTTTGTTATCATGGTAATGCTGGCCTGGTAAAATGAGTTTAGAGGTGTCCCCTCCTCTTCCATTTTATTTGTGAAAGAGGTTGAGAAGGACTAGTATTAATTCTTCTTTAAATGTTTGGTAGAATTCACTAGTGAAGTAATTTAGTCCTGGACTTTCCACTGTTGAGACATTACTGATTACTGACTTAATCTCCTTACTAGGTATAGGTCCATTCAGATTTTCTATTTCTTCATGATTCAGTCTTGGTAGGTTGCACAATGCTTTTAGGAATTTACACAATTTTTTTCTGGGTTACCAAATATGTTAGATTACAATTATTCACAGTAGTCTCTTATGATTCTTTGTATTACAGTTGTAATGTCTCTTCTTTCGATTCTAATCTTATTTATTTGTCCTTTTTTTAGTCTAGCGATTTGTCAATTTTGTTTAACTTTTCAATAAACTACCTCTTAGTTTCATTGATCTTTCCTACATTTTTATCATCTCTAGTTCATTCATTTTTGCTCCTATCTTTTTTCTTTCTTCTGCTATAAGCCTTAGTCCTTCTTTTTCTAGTTCTTGAGGTGTGAAGTTAGGTTGTTTTAAGTTTTTCTTGTTTCTTTCTTTTTTTTAAAAATATATATTTTATTGATTTTTTACAGAGAGGAAGGAAGAGGGATAGAGAGTCAGAAACATCGATGAGAGAAAAGCATCGATCAGCTGCCTCCTGCACACCCCCCACTGGGTATGTGCCCGCAACCAAGGTACATGCCCTTGACCGGGAATCGAACCTGGGACCCTGCAGTCTGCAGGCCGATGCTCTATCCACTGAGCCAAACTGGTTATGGCAATTTTCTTGTTTCTTAATGTGGTCTAAACTTTCCTCTTAAAACTGTTTTTGCTACATCCCATTAGTTTCAGTATGCTGTTTCCACTTTCATTTCTCAAGATATATTTTTATTTCTCTTTTGATTTCTCCTTTGACCCACTGGTTATTCCAAAGTGTGCTGTTTAATTCCTACACATTTGTGTATTTTCCAGCCTTCCTGTTGCCGATCTCCGATGTGGTTGGAAAAGAGAACCTGATGTGACTTTAACCTTCTCAGGTTTGTGAAGACGTGTTTTGTGATCTGATACAGTACCTCTCGGGAGAAGGTTTCATGTGCACTTGTTAGGTCCATGTGTTCTAAATGGTGTTTAAGTCCAATATTTCCTTATTCATTTTGTCTGGATGATCTGTCCATGTTGAAAGTTGAGGTATTAAAGTCCCTACTATTGGTGCATTGCCGTCTATTTCTGCCTGCAAATCTGTTAATATTTGCTTAATATATTTTGGTGCTTTAATGTTGGGCGTGTATATATTTACAATTGCTATATTCTCTTGGTGAATTGATTCTTTATCATTATAAAATGATATTTATCTATTATGCAAATTTTGACCTAACGTCTATTTTTGTCTGATGTAAGTATAACTATTCCTGGTCTTTGGTTTACATCAGCCTGGAATATATTTTTCCAACCTTCACTTTCATGTGTCATTAAAGCCGAAGTGAGTCTCTTGTAGAGAGTATATAGTTTTATCTTGTGTTTTTAATCCATTCAGGTACTTTATATCTTTTGATTGGAGACCTTAGTCCATTTACATTTAAAGTAATTATTGAAAAGTAAGAACTTATGACATATTGCTGTTTTGTTGTTGCCTGGCTGTTTTGTAGTTCCTTTCTTCCTCTTTTGCATGGTGTACCTTTGTGATTAGATGATTTTTTCCACAGTGGTAATCACTGTTTATATTTTGTGCATCTACTATAGGTATTTGCTTTGTGATTACCATGAGGCTTATGTTAAAAATATAGTTGTCACAGTCTACTTTAAGTTGTTAACTTTGATTACATACAAAAACTCTACACTTTTACTTTCCCACACATTTAATGCCTTTGATGTCACAATGTACATCTTTTTATATTGTGTACCCA
Organism: Myotis lucifugus; assembly: GCF_000147115.1. Taxonomy (NCBI): domain Eukaryota; kingdom Metazoa; phylum Chordata; class Mammalia; order Chiroptera; family Vespertilionidae; genus Myotis; species Myotis lucifugus. The sequence goes on from NW_005871881.1 coordinate 112,765, forward strand.
TTAAAAATTACTATAATTATTTTAAGTACTTTTTTAACCTTTTTACTTGAATTAAGTGGTTTACACACAACCATTATACTACTGTTCTGAATGACGGTACATGTGCTTTACCTGTGGATTTCATCCTTCCTGTGTCTCCATGTTGCTAACTGGTGTCCTTTCCCTTCAGCTTGAAGAGCTCCCCTTAGCGTGCCTTGTGAGGCAGACACAGTGGTGAGGAGCTCCTGCAACTTTTTTTTTTAACGTAGGAAAGCCTTGACTTCATTTCTGAAGAACAGTTTTGCCAATTGAAGTGTCCTTGGGTGTCAGTTTTATCCTCCCAGCACTTCAATTATATTATTTCCACCCTCTCCTGGCCTGCAAGGTGTCTGAGAAATCTGCGGAAAGCCTTGAAACATTCCCGAGTAAGATATGAATTAGTGGGGGTTTCCCCTGCTGCTTTCAAAATTCTTTGTCTTGGATTTTTTGATAGTTTTATGTTACTGTGTCTTGATCAAGTCTCCTTTGGGTTGAGTATGTGTGGGGACCTATGAGACTCATATACCTGGATGTGTATATCTCTTCCTACATTTGGGGATTTCTGTGCTTTCTCCTTCTGGGATTCCATAATGCAAGTATCACTTGCTTCCTGGTGCCTATAATTCACATAGCCTTTCTTTACATTTTTTACTCTTCTTCCTTTTTGCTCCTATGACTGGATAATTTCAAATAAACCGATTCTTTTTTCTGCTTGATCAAGTCTGCTTTTGATGCCCTCTATTGCATTTTTCTTTCATTTGTTGTATCTTCAACTCCAGAATTTCTGTTTGGTTCTTATTATTTCTACTAGAAGCCTGGTGCGTAAAATCCGTGCACTGGTGGGGGGAGGGAGGTCCCTCAGCCCAGCCTGCACCCTCTCACAGTCCGGGACTCCTCGCTCCTTACCACCCACCTGCTCGCTCGCTGCTCCTTACCGCTTGGCTAGCTGCTCCTTAGTGCTACCACGGAGGCAGGAGAGGCTCCCGCCACTGCCGCTGAGCTTGCCAGCTGTGAGCTCGGCTTCTGGCTGAGCGGCGCTCCCCCTGTGGGACCGCACTGACCACCAGGGGGCAGCTCCTGCATCAAGCGTCTGCCCCCTGATGGTCAGTGTGTGTCATAGCGACTGGTCTTTCCACAGGTTGTTCCACCGTTCGGTCAATTTGCATATTAGGCTTTTATTATATAGGATTTCTCTACTGAACTTCTCATTTTGTTCATATACTGTTTTTCCTGATTTTATTGAATTGTCTCTTGAAGATCACCAAACTTCCTTAAAGTATATTATGCTGATTTTTTTGGCAATTCATGGATCTTTAATTCTTCGGGGGTCACTTATTGAAGAATTATTGCTTACTTGGTGGTGTCATGGTTCCTTGCTTTTCTGTGTCTCCCGTAGCCTGTGTTGATATCTGTGCATCTGATGGTGCAGTCATCCCTTCTAGTCATTAGAGACTGATTTTGCTGAGTAAAGACCTTCACTTGCAAGTAGGTGCAAGGACACCAGATGGGATGGGGTGGTTCCGGCTACGGGGCTCTGTGCAGCTCTGTCAGCTGGGATCAGCATTGGCAAAGGCCTCAGGTGTCCTCAACCACTGGCTGAAGTGGCTGTGGGGGCTGTTGGGGTCTTCAGTGGTGAAGGCTTCTGGGCACCTTCTGCTCTCTTTTTCTCCCATGAGGATGTTGTGGCTAAGGGGATCCCCTTTGGCACCAGGTCCAGATGTGGGCACTCTTGTGGTAGTGGCTGCACTGGTGTCTGATGTGTAGGCCCCCATGGTGCAAAAACAAAGCAGAAGTCTAAAAGTGCAGATGCTCACAGAGTGATGGCAACTCCAGATTCTGGGTGCTGGCTAGTCCACAGCAGCAGGGCCTCCAGTGTCTGGGGTACACGAGTATGGAGCTACCGTGGAGCTGGGGAATAAAGCATGTGTGCACCCAAAGCAGCCAGAGCTCTGGGATCAGGGGTCTGCAGGGGGTTGGGGAAGGCAACTGGCAGGCCTGGTCCAGGATAGCACAGCAGAAGCTCTTTGGGGGGGTGGGGGGAGAGTGCAATAGCATCTCCCTCCCTGGAGGGTCCGTGGCAGCAATGGCTGTTGCTTACCTTGACAGCAAAAGCTGCCAACGTCTTCTGCAAAGCAGGCCAGTGGGCTCCAGGCCAAGTCACAATGTGGGTCCTCTGCTCTGAAAGCTGTATGGAGCCCAGGGCTGTTCTGGGGGCTGCAGAGCTCCTCAGCAGCAGAGGATGATGGGTCCTCCAAAAGCAGACCATGTGACTGATACAGATACCAGCCCTCTTTGTTCCTAGCTGTCTCCTGGTAGCTCAGCTAAGGCCATCTCCCCAGCAAGTCTTTCTGTGCAATTATTCTTTGTTTTTGTTCTACTGTGTTCCCACAGGTTCTTAATTGGACTCTTAATCCCTCGCAGGGATGTTTCCTTATATAGATAGGTGGCTAATTGTTGTTTTTATGGGGAGATGAGGGCTGGTGTCTCCTACTCTGCCATCTTGCTGGTGTCACTCCGTCCCATTATCTTCTCAGGGGTCTCTTTCCCTCTGTCTTTTCAATCTGGGCAGAGTTCTCCAATCCTCAAACTCCAGCTGTCCCGAAGACTATTTTCCCTGAATACAGAATTCTGGGTTGATGCTTTCAACACTTTAAAAATACAGCACCACTTCCTCCTGGACGCCATGGCTCCATGGCTATCTGAATGACCATTCCCCTAAAGGTAAAGCGTAATTTTTCTATGGCTGCTTTCACAATGTTTTGTCTTCAGTTTTCAGCAGTTTACAATGTGTCCAGATATGGATTTATTTGGGTTAATCCTATTAAAATTCACTCAACTTCTTGAATCTGTAGATTTATGTCTTTCACCAAATTTAGGAAGTTTTCAGCATTATTTCATTATTTTTTAAGCACTGCACTTTTCTCCTCTCCTTCTGGGGCTTTGATGGCACAAATGTTACACCTTTTTTTCTTGTTCCACAAGTTCTGTTCATTTTTTTTGGATCTTTTTCTAAGTTCTAATGGGATAGGTTTGGGTATTCTAATTTCTAGTTTTACAATTTTCATTGCTCTCTTCTTCATATCTTTTATTTCTTTGCTGATACTTTCTATTTTACATTTGTTTCCAGAATGTTTATGATTATTTGTTCAAGCATTTTTATAATAGTTGCTTTTAAGCCTTTGTCAGTCAGATCATTCCAACATCTATGTTATCTTGCCATTATCATGTGATGGGCATCTTTTTCCATGCAAGTTGACATTTCTATGGTTCTTCATTTGACGAATACTTTTGGATTGCATTGATTTGGTTGGATTAGACTGGATTTTGCATAATATTATGAGATTCTAAGTCTGTTTAAATCCTACGGAAATGTTATTTTTGCTTTAGCAGGCAATTGACCTGGTTAGGTTTAAGTTGCAAGTTGCAACCAGCCTGCTATGAGCTGTGGCTACACAGTCAGTTCAGTTATCTGTGTCTCTGCTATACTAATCTGATCTGAAACACGTGTGTATCATCCAGGGACCAGTTTAGGACCAAGGTGAGAATCCATCTACTAGCTCAGTTCTCAAAGTTCTGTATATGCTAATTCGGATCAGAACCATGCATGCACAGGTGAAAACAGCTTTATCAGGTTGCTTTCCCAAGTTCCTCTTTCCATGGTTGCCCTGGTACTTCCTGGTTCCCTGGAACCCCCCTTACAGACCTCTGGAGAGAAACCATCCACTCGCACAATTGTGAGAAGCAGGACTAACTGGCAGGAGGTCAGAGAGAAAAAAGTAATGGTTTTGGTTATGAACTCTGTGAGCCCCAGCTCCACCCAGTGGAGAGGAAGGCTCCCCTCCCGAGGTTTGTCTCCTGCTACCTGTCGCTGCCCCTCAGAACTTCTGTGAGCTGAGGAGGAGGAGAGGGAATGCGAAAGAGGGATCCACACAGCTCTCTCAGAGCTTGAAAAGTACCCTTTCTGCTCTGTGGGCTGAAACCAGAGGGTATCTCCTGGAGCTTCTCTGCACCCAGAGTTCACCCGAATCTTCACGCTGCCCTGAGCCAAGGTCAGGAGACACCAGAGGGGAAACACTAAGCTTGCCACCAGCTCCATGGTACTTGGAATTCTGGGTGCTTCCCCATCCTGCCTCTGCTATAGATTTCCTGAGTCCGCAAAGGTCTGTGCCCTGCATCAATGGACCCAGGTGTATAGTTAGGTTCAGTGGAGGAAAGGGGTGATGGGCTGTGTATTCACCATCTTATCCAGAACCAGGACTTTCTGACCTGTTACTTTTTATGATGTGCCAAATACTGGGTCCAGAATGGTGTCGCCTTTGTGTAAAAAGAACTTCTGTACTTCTGCCTGAGCACGCGGCATTCTGAAATCACCTTCATGAGGGCACCATGCTTGGAAGCAGCCCCTCTCTCGGCCTCGTTCCAGCGGCCCTTGCTTCTGCAGCCCAGTACTCCAGCAGGGCCCGCCTCCTGGCCGGGAGTTCTGGGCCCCTTACCCCAGGCGAAGCATCAGTGCTCAACTTCTCAGCCATCCTCAAGAATGGAAAACGCCCCAGGGGAACAGACCAATACTGGGCTCACATCCCAGGGCTCCGTCCTCTCTGGACCCCTGCCTGATCATTCTCCACAGTCTGCACATTTCCCAGACACCTTCACAGGCGAGCTTTTGGTTATCCTCAGTGAATAGTTAATCCAAATCAATAGATCTGCCATCCCTGGAGGTGGCCACCTCCTCTTTCTTTTATTTATAGATAAAGAAACTGGCTCTGGAAGGTTTCCTGAGGTTGGTGCATAGATGAAGGACTAGAGTTTAACTGCAGGCATGTCCTTTTAATCACTAAACCCTACTGAAAATTAAGATTTATTTTGTAAGGGTTTTTCTCCCCCAATTAACTGGCTATATCAAAATGAAAAAGTAATACATGAACACATTCTTATTTTAAAACTGAGCCCCTGCAGGCAATGCTGCTTCCCCCTCGGTCCCTCTGCCAGGCAGGGCCAGGCCCTTCACCAGGTCTGTCAGTGGCTTCGTTAGGGCTTAGTAGGCTGACCTGTTCGCTTTGGGAATAAATCTTCAAAGATACAATGGAAGTTGCTGGAAACATATGGTAAAACATTTAAAATGATTAACAGATATTCTTCTTAAATGTACAGTAGTTCCACTGCCTGGGACACATCGCCAGATCCCCAGTGGATGCCTGAAATTGCCTTACAGTACCAAACCCTAGATATACTATGTTTTTTCCTATATGTAACATACTTGTTAAAACTTAATTTATAATTAGGTGCAGCAAGAGATGAAAAACAACAGCATAATAAAATAGAACAATTAAAACAATATACTGGCCCTAGCCGGTTTGGCTCAGTGGATAGAGCATCAGCCCATGGGCTGAAGGGTCCTGAATTTGATTCTAGTCAAGGACACGTGCCTCAATTGCAGACTTGATCCCTGGCCCTGGTCAGGGCATGTGTGAGAGGCAACCAGTTGATGTGTCTCTCTCACATCAGTTTCTCTCTGTCTCTCCCTCTCCCTTCTACTTGCTCTAAAAAAATAAATCTACACGAATAAAAGACAAAGTTGCTCATTGACCGTACCTTCGCTATGCCCTAAGCCACGCCCACCAGCCAATCAGAGCAACTATATGCAAATTAACCCAACCAAGATGGCGGATGGCAGCCACGGAGCTGGAGCAAGCAGGAGGCTTGGTTGCCCAGGCGATGGAGGAAGCCAAGCTTCCCACCAGCCCTGAGCCGGCTGAGGCCTCTGCTCATGGCAACAAAGTTTCAATTATAGAAGCTAAATAAATCCCAGATACCTGCTTCCAGCCAGCCTCCACTGGGAGATTGGGTGGCTGGGGGCTGTGGCCAGCCTGCAAACAGCCATCAGCCACTCACCCAGGCTGGCCACACCCTCATGGGGTGAGGGTCCCCACTGGGGGGCTCAGCCAGCCTGCAAACGGCCCTCAGCCCCTCACCCAGACTGGCCAGGCACCCCAGTGGTGACCCCCCCCACCCTGAAGGGGCTGTAGCCAGCCTGCAAACAGCCATCAGCCCCTCACCCAGGCTGGCCAGGCAACCCAGGGGGGACCCCCACCCTGAAGGGGCTGTGGCCAGCCTGCAAACAGCCATCAGCCCCTCACCCAGGCTGGCCAGGCACTCCTATATAAAAAAAGGGTAATATGCAAACTGACCCTAACAGCAGAACGACTGGGAATGACTGGTCACTATGACACACACTGACCACTAGGGGGCAGACGCTCAATGCAGGAGCTGCCCCCTGGTGGTCAGTGTGCTCCCACAGGGGGAGCTCTGCTCAGCCACAAGCCAGGCTGATGGCTGCCAGTACAGCGGTGGTGGTGGGAGCCTCTCCTGCCTCCTCAGCAGCGCTAAGGATGTCTGACTGCAGCTTAGGCCTGCTCCTCGCTGGCAAGTGGACATCCCCCGAGGGCTCCCAGGCTGCCAGAGGGATGTCTGATTGCCAGCTTAGGCCCAATCCCCCAGGGAGCAGGCCTAAGCCAGCAGGTGGTCATCCCCCGAGGGGTCCCAGACTGCGAGAGGGCACAGGCCGGGCTGAGGGACCCCCCCGAGTGCACAAATTTTTGTGCACCAGGCCTCTAGTAAATAAAAATAAATGGAAAAATATCCTCAGGTGAGGATTAACAAAAACAATATACTGTAATAAAAGTTAGAAAAGTTATATGAGTGTGCTCCCAGCAAACTAGCACTAACTTCTTTTTCCTTCTTCAGCTTCAGATAGAAAATTTGTTCTTACTATAGACTTTAGCAATCTAACCATACGATCTTTATTCTTTCCTTATTAAGTCAAGAACTTTCACCTTTCCACTTAAAGAAAGCAATTTACAGCTTCTATTCAGTATATCTGAATCATCAGCATCACCGCTCTTGTACTCTGAGGCCATTATTGAGAAAAACACAGGTTCCTTGAACACAAGCACTGTGATGCCTCAGCGTAGGCAGACTCAGGGAGTGTCAGTGACTGAGTTGTGTGGCTCTGGGGCAAGGGCCCCCCACTCCCTCCTTCCCTGAAGTCTGGCCAGCACCACCTTCACAGGAGATTCACTCACCTCACCATCCCAACTCCCGGCAGCTCCACCCAGCATAGCTCAGGTTCCTGACAAAACCTGGGACAGACTGAGTTATGTGGCTCCAGGACAGGGCCATTTTTCCCTCACACACTTGACCAGTGCAAAGCCTTCCCTTCACAGGGCAAAATCTTGGTCTGTTTGGGCCTGATAAACTTGGATGGCTTCCCCCTGATGATTTCCTGAGATCACAAAGGTCTGTGGGCACCTGGGGGGTGGCAGCTAGACGTAGGTTACTCTGGGACTTTTACTGAGTGGCCTCAGACCCAGCACTGACACTGAGTTGGAACCTGCATCAGTGGGCATATGTGGGAGGCAACCAGTTGATGTGAACACCCCTCACCCATGCCTGGGGACTCACTGAGAACCTTCCTCATGCAACCTGAGTCCCACCAGGCTCTTTCAGCGACAGCCTAACAGGAAGCCAGCAGGTGGAGGCAAGTGTAGGTGGATCTAGGGGTGCCTTGGGACTTGCTGACCTGCGCCCAGACTCACTGCTGGTGGAAGCCAGACATGGTGTACAGCTTGGTCCTTCCCATGCGCCCAGGCCCAGCAGAGGCAACCACAAACTGCAAATTGCTTTGTAGCGCCAAACAGGTTACCAGGCCCATCACAGGCAGCCTCTGACAAAGACCTGCACCAGAGTCTCTCCTCAGAGGCCCCAGAACCAACATGCCCAGTGGCCAGCTTCAGACAACACCAGATTAGATTCACAAGTGGCGTATCTAAAGGGAGATCTCAGAGAGCACAGACCCTTCTGCTTCACGTGGTCTGTACCCGCACCCGCACCTGCACGGCCAGCCAGCCTGAGGGTCAAACCCATGCATGAATGGGTCAATAGTAATCAAGACTCAATTACAACAGGAGGGTTCACATGGCCCACACAAGGGACATTCCTGGAGCACCCAGCTCAGGTGTTCAAGGAGACTGTGCCACTGGATCCCAAAGGACACCTACTACATAAGGCCACCCAACATAGTAGATATACCCGATACATAGAAACAAACGCAAAGAGGAAGACAAATGGGGAGCAAAGAAACATGTCACAAATGAAAGAACAGGAGAAATCTCCAGAAAAAGAGCTAAATGATAAGGAGCTAAAGCAATTTACCAGATACAGTGTTAAAAAATATGGTTACCAGAATGCTCAGGAACTTACTGGAGTACAAGGAACTTAGTAAGGACTAAAACAGTGTGAAGAAAAGACATAGAAACCATAAAAAGAACCAGTCATAAATGGAGAACACAATATCTGAAATGAAGAATATACTAAAAGGAATAAATAGGAGGTTAGATGAAGCAGAGGACTGAGTCAGCTATTTGAAAGACTAAGTAGCAGGAAACACCCTATCAGAGCAGCAAAGAGAAAATGAATTTTAAGAAACGAGTGTAATTTAAGGGACATCTGAGACAACATGAAGCATAATAACATCCGCATCATAGGGATACCAGAAGGAGAAAGAGAGCAAGGGATAGAGAACCTACTTGAAGCAATAATGACTGAAAACTTCCCTAACCTGGAGAAGGAAAAAGACACACAAGTCCAGGAAGCACAGAGATTCCCAAACAAGATGACCCTGAAGAGGCACTACACCAAGACATGTCATAATTAAAATGGCAAAGGTTAAAGATAAAGAGAACCTACAAGGGCACTCCCATAAGACTGCCAGCTGATTTCTGAACAGAACCATTTCAGGCCAGAAGGGATTGCCGGGAGAGAGAAAGAGGAGGAAGAAGGAGAGGAAGAGGAAAAAGAAGAGGAAGAAGAAGGGAAAAGGAGGAAAAAGGAAGATGAGGAAGAAGAGAATGAAGAGGGAAGAAGGAAAAAGAAAAAGAAGGAGGAAAAGGAGACGGAGAAGAAAAAAGGAACATAGTTAAAATAATAAAATGGCAATAAATATGTACTTATAAATAATCACTTTAAATGTAAATGGCTTAAATGCTCCAATCAAAAGACATAGGGTAGCTGAATGTATTAAAAAAATAAGACCCATATATATGCTGTCTAAAAGAGACCTATCTCAGAATGGAAGAGACACTCAGACTAAAAATAAAGGGGTGGAAAAAGAGATTTCATGCAAATGGAAATGGAAAAGAAAGCCAGGGTAGCCATACTTATATCTCACCAAATACACTTTAGACAAGGAAGAGACAAGGAAGGACACAACATAATGATAAAGGATCAATCCAACAAGAGGTTATAACTCTTGTAAACATTAATATACTCAACACAGGAGTAGCTAAATATAAAAGCAAATGTTGATGGACATAAAGGGAGAGTCAACCGCAATACAGTTATAGTAGAGGACTTTAACATCCCATGGCAATCTATGGATAGGTCTTCCAGACAGAAAAATCAACAAGGAGATGGCTACCTTAAATGACACACTAGACCAGATGGATTTAATTGATATCTTCAGAGCCTCTCAACCCAAAGCAGCACAATGTACATTCTTTTCAAGTACCCATGGAACATTTTCTAGGATAGACCACATGTTAGGACACAAAACAAGTCTCAATAAATTTAAGATTGAAATCCTAATTTTCTCTAGCCATAATGGTAAGAAACTAGAAATTAATCACAAGAAAAAAAATGAAAGACACACAAAGTCATGGAGGCTAAATAACATGTTACTAAACAATGAATGGGTTAACAATGAGATTAAGGAAGAAATCAAAAGATACCTTGAAACAAATGAAAATGAACACCCAACAACCCAAAATCTATGGGACACAGCAAAAGCAGTTCTGAGAGGGAACTTCAGAGGATTACAGTCCTACTTCAAGAAATAAGAAAAATCTCAAGTAAACAATCTAACTTTACACTTAAATAAACTATAAAAAGAAGAAACAAAGCCCAAACTGAGTAGAAGAAAGATATAAAGATAATAGCAGAAATAAATAAAATAGAGTCTAAAAAAATAGTACAAAGGAAAATGAAACCAAAAGCTGCTCTCTGAAACAATAAACAAAATTGACGAATTTTTAACAAGACTCATCAAGGAAAAGAGAGGACCCAAATAAGTAAAATCAGAAATGAAAGAGAAGTAACAACTAACAAGAAAATCAAGATTGTAAGAAAATATTATAAACAGCTATACGCCAAAAATTGAAAAATCTGGGTGAAATGGATAAATTTCTAGAAACATACAATCTTCCAAAACTGAATCAAGAAGAAACAGAAGCCCGGCCGTGGTGACTCAGTGGTTGAGCATCAACCCATAAACCAGGAGGTCACGGTTCGATTCCTGGTCAGGGCACATGCCCGGGTTGTGGGCTCCATCCCCAGTGTGGGGCATGCAGGAGGCAGACAATCAATGATTCTCTCTCATCATCGATGTTTCTATCCCTCTCTTCCTCTCTGAAATCAATAAAAATATATTTTAAGAAAAGAAGAAACAGAAAATCTGAACAGACTGATTACAAATAATGAAATCAAAGCAGTAATCAAAAAACTTCCAACAAACAAAGTCCTTCACTGGATGGCTTTACAGGTGAATTTTACCAAACATTCAAAGAAGAACTAACACCTATCCTTCTCAAACTATTCAAAAAAATTCAAGAGGAGGGAAGATTCCCAACCTCATTTTACGGGCCAGCATTACCCTAATTCCAAAACCAGATGAAGACACTACAATGAATGAAAATTATAGGCCAATATCCCTGATGAACATAGATGCTAAAATTCTCAACAAAATATTAGCAAATTGGATCCAGCAATAAATTAAAAATATCATACACCAGGACCAAGTGGGATTTATTTGGGGGATGCAAAGTTGGTACTTGCATCCATATTTGTAAATAAATAAATGTGATACATCACATAAACAAACTGAAGAATAAAAACCACATGATTATATCAATAGATGCAGAAAAAGCATTTGATAAAATCCAGTATCCATTTATAAAAAACAAAAAACAAAAAAAACTCTTAGCAAAATGGGAATAGATGGATCATACCTCAACATGATAAAGGCCATATATACAAACCGACAGCCAAAATCAGATTTAATGGGCAAAAACTAAAAGCTTTTCCCTTAAGATCATGAACAAGACAGGGATGTCCTCTTATTCAACAGAGCACTGGAAGTCCTAGCCACAGCGATCAGACAAGAAGAAGAAATAAAAGGCATCCAAATTGGAAAGGAGGAAATAAAACTGTCACTATCTGTAGATGACACACAAGAAACTGTATAGGGAACCCTAAAGGCTCTACCAAAAACTACTAGAACTGATACATGAATTCAGTAAAGTAGTAGAATACAAAATTTATATTCAGAAATCAGTTGCCTTTTATTACACCAACTAGGGGCTCAGCGCATGAATTTGTGTGCCTTGAAAGGAACTGTGGGTCGCGAGGCTGCGGTGGGCACAAGGGCGGGTCTCAGCCCATCCTCTGCGCCCCAACCCAGCCCCTCCTGCCAAGGCCCCCAGGCCCATCTGCTGGCAGCCCCGCTCCTGCTGCTGCCACTCTCACGGCGTGGCCCCGCTCACACCCACTGGCGATTGGGGCTGGCGCGCCAGCAGTGAGTGCGAGCAGGGCCGGTGCCATCAGCGGTTGCGAGCAGTGGCTGCTGCCTTGATTGCCCCTCAGGAGCAGGGGGAGGTGGAGAAGCCCTGAAGGGCGACTGGGGCTGGCAGCCACTGCTCGCACCCAGTGACAGCGCCGAGTGAGTGGGACCAGTGCCGGACGCTGGCAGCAGGTGTGAGCAGAGGCTCTGGCACAAGCAGCAGGTATGAGTGGGGCCATGGCCAGAGGCAGCTGCCGGCCCAGATCAGCCCTCAGGAGCAGGGGGAGGGGGAGAAACCCTGAGGGGCGACTGGGGCCGGCAGCTGCTGCTCACACCCTCTGACAGTGCCGAGCGATCGGGGCCGACACTGGGCACCAGCAGCCGGTGCAAGCAGGGCTGGCGCCGGCAGCAGGTGCGAGCACCTGGTGGGACCGCGGCGCACAAGAACAAAGAATTTTCAGTAATCACCAGAGGCTCTCCCGGAAGACAGTGACCGGCACCCCATCTTGGTCTGGCGCCCCCGCTCACCTGCTCCACCATCCTGCCGCGGCCGATGCCCGCCATGTTCTGCGCACGCCCCCTGGTGGTCAGCGCATGTCATAGCGACTGGTTGTTCAGCTGTTCTGCCGTTCGGTTTATTTGCATATTAGGGTTTTATATATACAGGTAATAAACTATCAGAAAGGGAAACTAAGAAAACATTGCATTTACAATTGCATTAAAAAAATACATGGGAATAAATTACTGGCATAAAACATAAGCATATAGATAAATGGAACAGAATAGAGAGCCCAGAAATAAACCCACAGCTATGGTCAATTAATAGTTGACAAAGGAGGCAAGAGCATACAATAGGGTAAAGACAGTCTCTTCAATAAGTGGTGTTGGGAAAACTGGACAGACACATGCAAAAAAATTAAACTAAACCACCTTTTTACACCATACACAAGAATAAACTCAAAATGGATTAAAGACTTAAATGTAAGATTAGAAATCATAAAAATCCTAGAAGAAAACATACACAGTAAAATCTTGGACATTTCTCATAGCAATATATTTTCTGATATATCTCCTCGGGTAAGGGAAACCAAAGAAAAAATATAGAAATGGTACTGCATAAAACTAAAAAGTTTTTGCAGCCCAGCCAGTGTGGCTCAGTGGTTGAGTGTCGACCCATGAACCAGGACAGGGTTCAATTCCAGGTCAGGGCACATGCCCAAGCTGCAGGCTCGATTCCCAGCAGGGGGCAAGCAGGAGGGAGCCGATGGATGATTCTCTCTCATCACTGATGTTTGTAACTTTCTCTCCCTCTCCCTGAAATCAATAAAAACATATATTTTTTTTAAAAAGTAGAGTGACATGCCGAAACCGGTTTGGCTCAGTGGATAGAGCGTCGGCCTGCGGACTGAAAGGTCCCAGGTTCGATTCCGGTCAAGGGCATGTACCTGGGTTGCGGGCACATCCCCAGTAGGAGGTGTGCAGGAGGCAGCTGGTCGATGTTTCTCTCTCATCGATGTTTCTAACTCCCTATCTCTCTCCCTTCCTCTCTGTAAAAAATCAATAAAATATATTTAAAAAAAAATAAAAAATAAAAAAATAAAAAGTAGAGTGACATTTAAAAAAATAAAGTTTTTGCACAGTGAAGGAAACCAGCAACAAAATGAAGACAACCACTGAATGAGATAACACATTTGTCAATAATAAATCTGATGAAAGGTTAATATCCAAAATTTATAAAGTACTTATACAATTCAACACCAAAAAACCCTCAAACAATCCAATTAAAAAATCAGCCCAGGACACGAGTAGACACTTCTCCAAAGAGGACATACATACAGATAGCAAGAGACATGAAAAGATGCTCAACATCATTAATCATCAGAGAGATGAAAATTAAAACCACAATGAGTTATCACCTCACACCTGTCAGAATGGCCATCATCAATAAATCAACAAACAAGTGCTGGCAAGGATGTGGGGAAAAGAGAACCCTCGTGCACTGCTGGTGGGTGGGATGCAGACTGGTGCAGCCACTCTGGAGAACAGTATGGAGTTTCCTCAAAACATTTAAAATGGAACTGCTTTATGACCCAGGATTCAGTATTGGGAATAAATCCAAAGAAACCTGAAACACTAATGAAAGAATATAGGCACCCCTATGTTCATCACAGTGTTACTGACAACAGCCAAGCCCTGGAAGCAGCCCACGTGCCATCGGTGGTAAGTGTAGAAAGAAGCGTGGTACCTCCACACCAGGGAATACTACTCAGTCTTCAGAAAGAAGGAACTCTTACCACCTTTGGCAACGGCATGCAGGGGCCTGGAGGATCAGGCTAACTGAAGTAAGTCAGTCAGACACACAAGTACCATATGGTCTCCCTTGTATGGGAACCTAATGAACAAAATAAACAAACAGAACAGGAAGAGACTCATAGAGAACAGACTGACCGCTGTCAGTGGGGAGGGGAGCTGGGGGCTGGGTGAACAAAGGCGAAGGGATTAAACAAACAAAAAGACACCTCACAGACACAGACAACAGGAAGGTGATTACCAGAGGCCAGGGGCGCAGGGGGAGGTAAAAGAAGGTGAAGGGCACGAATGCTGATGGAAGGAGACTTGACTTTGGGTCAAGATATTATATTAGAGGATTGTCTGTTTGAAACCTATAATTTTATTAACCAATGTTATTCCAATTAATTCAATAAAAATTTAAATAGCCCAACTGGCATGGCTCAGTGGTTGAGCATCAATCTATGAACCAGGAGGTCATAGTTCGATCCCCAGTAGAGGGCGTGCAGGAGGCAGCCGATCAATGTTTCTCTCTCAGCATTGATGTTTCTATCTCTCTCTCCCTCTCCCTTCCTCACTCTGAAATCAATAAAAACATATTTTTTAAAAAAATTAAAATAAGTAAATAAAATTTATGGATTGTTATTTCTGGGATTTTTCCATCTAATGTTTTTGGGCCACAGATGACTGCAGGTAACTGAAAACAGAAAGTGGAAATGTGGATGAAAAGGACGACTGTCAAGTTATATAATCAGCAACTTTTTCCTGCCAGCTTATAGGGAATTAACCTTAAATCTGTTTAAGTGATTCTTTTCAGCCACCCAAGGAACCACAAAAATCAGGACTTAACCAACAGCCCAAGGGCAAGCTTGCTGGTATTTGTCCACCAGATAAAGATCAATATCCGAGTGTCATTTTCCTTGGTGACAATTTAAAATCAGTCTCAACACTACAAGGGACTTTCCCACCCCAAAAACCAGCAGGGCATCCCTGCCGGCGGCCACTGAGGGATGGGGCAGGGAGTTGGGAGCTGCAAGATGACACTGGTAAGAGAGAACGAGGCGGAGCGCTTCCAGCACACACCTGTGCAGCCCTGGGCGGCACCTCACAGCCAAGGTAACCAGCAGCCCAAGCCTGGGTCCTGCCATTCGGTAGAAATTCTGGAGAGGAATACAGCCCCGCAGGCGGCTCTGGGCTTTGGGATGACAGCGGCGGCCAGTTCCTTGCATTTAGCGGGGCACACAGCACTGACGCTGACCTGCGTGCACGAGTGGAGCCAGGTGCAGAGCAGTGCCAGGGAGAGAAGCGCTGGCCCCAGCAGGCAGCCTGGCGGCTGGTCCTACCTGGGCTGGCTTCTGGCTGCACGGAGCTCGGAGGAAGTGGGGGCGAAGATTCGGGGGCCTCTGCAGCCGGGTGTTCGGCCACCGGACAGATGATAAACCACCTCTTCCCAGTGTGCAGGACTAAAGGGCAGGACAAAAGCAGCTGGTGAGAGCAAGCATGTTTCTCCCGTGGGACCCTTGCCCCTGGGCCACACTTGCCATGAGACGCTCTGGGGAACTCTCACACCACTGAGGGGCATGCAGCCGTTCTCGGCTCCTCGGCGGCAGCCCGGGGCCCCAACAAGCACTCCCACCGGCTTAGTTCCCAGGACGCCCAAGGGACCATCACTGAAGGGGCAATGCCAGCCGAGGCCAGCAGACAGCGGGAATCTATGCCACCCTGCCAACACCTGGGCCCGACAGGGAGGAGCTGGGGGCGAGGTCACCACACAGTCCAACACCCCCAGTGTGATGGCCAAGCTCCCTCCCAACATGCTCAGTGGGGCTCTAATCACCCGCCGCTGGAGAAAGAAGGGACAATGACAGGAGTCTGGGGGTCCCAGGAGGCACGTACCGTTCTGCTGATATACTGGGGCGTTGGCTTGGGACTGGCGATTCTCCTGAGGGAGGTGAAGGCGGCCATCAGTAAACCGCGGACTGAGCACACGGAGCCCGGGCCTCGCAGCCCCGCGGCCTCGGAGCCGGGCACTTCCACCTGTGCTAACGGCGCGCTCTGGGCGGGCACCTCGCCCCAGGCTGCACCCTGCAGGCTCTCCCGGCAGGAAGGTGGGTGGCTGCTGCCCGCAGGCCTGGAGTGGGGGACTCAGGTCCCGCCCTCCCAGGACAGCCGCCCAGCTCACCTCTCCGGCACCCAGGCTGCAGGTGCTGAGGGGTGGTGGGCTTGCCCCCGGGTCGGAGCCACGGTCCACGTCCGTGTCCTCACTGAGCATGTCCTCTGCCTTGTCCATGACATCCTTCATCTGCTCAATGAACGTTTCCCGCTCGGCCTGCAGGATGAAGTCGTGCTCCACCTGCAACGGTACACGCAGCCCTGCCCGTGGGGACTCACAGGGCACACACAGTCCTGCCCGTGGGGACTCACAGGGCACACACAGTCCTGCCCGTGGGGACTCACAGGGCACACGCAGCCCTGCCCGTGGGGACTCACAGGGCACACGCAGCCCTGCCCGTGGGGACTCACAGGGCACACGCAGCCCTGCCCGTGGGGACTCACAGGGCACACGCAGCCCTGCCCGTGGGGACTCACAGGGCACACGCAGCCCTGCCCGAGGGGACTCACGGGGCACACACAGCCCTGCCCGTGGGGACTCACAGGACACACACAGCCCTGCCCGTGGGGACTCACAGGACACACACAGCCCAGCCCGTGGGGACTCACGGGGCACACGCAGCCCTGCCCGTGGGGACTCACAGGGCACACGCAGCCCTGCCCGTGGGGACTCACGGGGCACACGCAGCCCTGCCCGTGGGGACTCACGGGGCACACGCAGCCCTGCCCGTGGGGACTCACGGGGCACACGCAGCCCTGCCCGTGGGGACTCACGGGGCACACGCAGCCCTGCCCGAGGGGACTCACGGGGCACACGCAGCCCTGCCCGTGGGGACTCACGGGGCACACACAGCCCTGCCCGTGGGGACTCACGGGGCACACGCAGCCCTGCCCGTGGGGACGCAGAGCGGCCTGCAGATCTCCACCAAGTGACCCGCTTGGCCTCTGCTCTGCACTAAACCCCCGTGGGCAGAGGCAGCGGTGGCTGGCCCAGCCCAGGGCTGCACAGTTCAGCAGGAGAAGCCGAGGCTTGAGCAGCAGCCCGCGGGGACCCGGACCCGGCAGCCACTGCAGAAGCTGCAGGACAGGCAAGGCTGGCAACAAGGGGGCTGGCAGCCAAGTGCCCAAAGGACCTGGAGGAGGCAGCCTGGCCAACCCAGGGGCAGTGCCACCGACCCAATCACCTGGCAGACACCTGCGTACCATGTAGGTGGCGATCTCATCGGGTGCGTCCCCATCCAGGTCGAACTTGAACGTCACCATCTTGTGGTTGTGCGTCTCCAGCTGGCACTCCACCATCTTGTCACCTGTGTTGCACACCTGCGGGTCCAGGACAGTGAGACCCAGTGTTGCACACCTGTGGGTCCTGGACAGTGAGACCAGGTGTTGCACACCCACGGGTCCAGGACAGTGAGACCAGGTGTTGCACACCCACGGGTCCAGGACAGTGAGACCAGGTGTTGCACACCCACGGGTCCAGGACAGTGAGACCAGGTGTTGCACACCTGTGGGTCCAGGACAGTGAGACCAGGTGTTGCACACCTGCAGACCCAGGGCGGTGAGACCAGGTGCTGCACACCTGCAGACCCAGGATGGTGAGACCAGGTGTTGCACACCTACAGACCCAGGGCGGTGAGACCAGGTGTTGCACACCTGCGGGTCCTGGACAGTGAGACCAGGTGTTGCACACCTGCAGCCAGGTGGGAGCTCCCGCCCGCCACCCACCACCCCTGCCTCCTCACATTCAGGATGGTCAGCCGGGGCCGGCTGAGCCTCTCCGGGCGGGATCGCGTGCGTGTGGACCTGCGGTGGTGTTTCCGGGCCGGCCTGCCTTCTAGCCTCCCCGCTCCGAAGGTGCCGTCACCGCTGTCACTCAGCTCCCTTCCAGAAGGGGCGTCAGACCCTCCGTAGCTGTCGGAAAACCAGGGTTACTCACCCACGAAACGACTGCACACTGGCCTCCCGGGGAAGCTCAGCTCTTCAGGAAGCAGCCAGGAGCTTCAGCATCTGTGTGCTCAGCTAGACCACCTGAGGGCTGCAGCCAGCTGTGCCCCACGGGGCACCCCTGCACGCAGCCCTCCTGCCGCCTGGGCAGCACTGAGGTGACGGGAGACGCGTGGGCTTTCTGACCTAGGACCTTGGTCCTCTCAGCCTCCTGCCCTATCAAGCAAGCCCCACCTCCTCACGGTAAACATCAAAATTCAGAAACGATCCTCTCCCGTGCCTCAGTTTCCCTATCTGTGCAAAAGCAACAGAAACATGCCAACCACACGGTTTGCTGCAAGTATGAGAACTTGCAGAGCAGTGAGCTTGGTGCTGACCTACCGAGAGGGTGGGACCCAGGGTCACTTCCTGTAACCAGTTCCCTCCCAAACTCCGCATGCCCATGCCTGGGAGCCACGGGGGACGGGGTGCGGGCCCTGCCCTCCCAGTCTCCTCCCCACCAGCACCTGGAAACCCTCGCACACAGACCAGCACCAGGACCAGGACACAGCCTGGGGCATCGCACAACCCAACTCCAGCATGTGCTGGCCAAGACCCAGAGGCTCCTGGAGGCCCCAGCAGGTCAGGGAGGCCCCACTGATGTCAGCAGAAGCCCTGCCCCGTGAGGGGCCGGGCAGGCGGGTCCCCGTGACATAGCCGCGGGCCATACCTCTCACAGCTCTGCAGGAGGCCAGGCTGCGTGTCCTGGGAGGCCTGCTCCTGAAATAAACACGAGGATGAAGGGTCACGTCCCTCCCGCAGCCAGCGCAGCAGCCAGCCCAGCCACTGCCTGGTCCCTTCTGACCGTAGCAAGCAGACCCCGTAGGGCAGCGGGCATGAGGGTTTCATCTTGTTGGAGCCAAGCCGATCCCTAAGAGCCGGGACCCTCCCCTTCCCAAGCACACTAACCCACTCTGACCACCCCTACAAGGAAGCACACCGCCAGGGAGGCTTGTAAAAAAAATCTACTTGTAAAAAAACAATCACACCTTCCACCTGGAATGCATTTAAGGAAACTGACATCTGGGGGCAGCAGAGGACGGTGAGCAGGCACATGTGTCCCAAGGTGCACATCCCACCTCCCCACACACCTCCGGAGCCAACTCCACAGTCAGCTGGACGGCTGAGCTGAGGCTGGCGAGCCCAGGCCCACTGGTCAGGGGCAGGTTGGCGGGGGGCAGCGCAGTGGACTGGACAGGCAAGCTCGGAGTCGCAGCCATCGGCGCGGGGGCCTGCGAGCTGGGGAGCTGCGGCAGGTGCTCGGGGGCAGCGGGGGGCAGCCCTTCCGGCACGGGCGGGGAGAGGACGGCAGCAGGAGTGGGTCCCGTGGGGGCCTGGGCGGTGACATCCACAGCATATGCAGGCGGGTGGCCAAGCAGGATCTGTGAGCACAGAAGGCATGCAAGTTGGAGTGCCACTGCCTTCTGGGGGCCCAGCAGCCAGGGCACAGCAGGCACCTCCCTGTCCGGGCGGGTGAGCAGGTCTGGGGGTCTCGAGGCAGCCTCTCCAAGGCACTCACTCCTGCCCAGGCGAGCCTGGCCTCTGAGAACACTTGTACACAGACTTAGAAGAAACACACAAAGGCACTCTGAGTCCCCACTGTGTCAACTCTAATCTAAAACCACACCTCCCTTCTGCACGTCTAGTGCGTCTGGCTGAAAAGCCCTACGTGTGGTCACTCAGCGTCAGCCTCGGGGCCTGGACCGAACGCTGCCCTGACCCCTGCCTCCTGAGGGAGAAGCGCTGGACCTTGGCCTTCCTTGGGGTGACCTGGGAGCTGGGCCTGGCTCCCCACTGTTCCCTTTAAAAGCTCTCCATGGAAAAACGTGGTCGGAAATGGAAGGACCCCCGCTGGGCCTGCTGGCACGAGACTGCTCGGCCAGGGGAGGAGGGGGTGCGGGGGGGGGGGGAGGGCCAGCTCCTCGATGAAATCGAGCCAGCGCGGTGCTACCATGTGCCAGCCAGGCCCTGCCACCGCAGGCCCCGAGCCTCCCCACAGGCCCTGGCTTTCCCCACACGGCCTTGACCCGTGAGTGGACACCACTCTGACCCACGAGCTGCCCAGGGCCTGCACAGCCAGGGCGCCGGCTGCTGACCTCCTCGCGCGCGTGTTTAAACAAACGCCCTCCTGTGGTCAACAGAAGCCACCGTCCTTCTCTGAGTGCCAGCCCCTCTGGGACTCAGACAGTAAGAAGCACGCCCAGGAGCCTGCGCGACTCAGGCCAGGCTCTCAGCCAGACTGGAGCAGTGCCGTGAGCTGGCACCGGCACCCGTGCTTCGGGTGGATCTTCCCGGCAGAATCAAAAGGAGGCATCCGCCCACCTTAGCTTAGGAGCCTAAGCTTTACAAGGAAAGCACAGTGCCCAGGCACAGGCTGTTGAGGGTTAGGGCCAGGTGGGAAGGCACCCAGGTGGGAGGGCACCAGGTGAGAGAGTGCCCAGGCAAGAGGCCCCACCCCACTCCTCTCCTCAGAGGGTGGATCATAGCCCTGACTCTAAAACACAGGCTGGGCAGGTAGCAGAGCCACTCGGAGGCTCACCCAGCCAGCCCAGCGCGTCTGCGTCCCTTCACTGTCCGCGTGCACCGGCCAAGATCCCCTCCTGACCCTGGGACATCATCCTTGCCTGCCAGGCCCACCCTGGAGCCAGCAGCCACACGCTCCCAGCCACTGCCTGGACCCCAACTGATAGATCAGGTCCCCGGACCCTGGGGCCCCGTTTCCCTGACATGGAGTTATTAACCTACCTCTTTTTGACAGGTGACAAGATGGACAGTGTGAGCCTCCCCAGCACCCTCAGAGGAGGCTGCCAGGCCCCACTAGGTGAGGGCAGGTGCCGCGGCACAGCAAGGTGGGGAACCCACAAGCAGCTACTGGCCCTACCGTGGAACCGTTGGCTTCTGACAGGTGTTGGGAGTGGGAGGAGGCAGCAGACACCCAGGGGGAGAGCCCAGCCTGTGGACAGCGCTGCCTGCTGGCCTGTCCCCACCGGGACCCCGCCCTCCAGCCACGAAGAAGCAGAGCCTCGGGCCCTTTGCATCTTGGGCACCACAGGGTCTCCCAGTGTGGGACAGCAGGCCCTCCTGGCAGGCATTACCTGGCTCCCCACCTGGGGGACAGCAGCCGGCTCAGGAAGGTGGGTGACGCTTGGCAGGCGGGGCTGCGGCAGCACGGGGGGTGCCTGCTGCAGAGGGGCAGCCTGCACAGTCTGCGCCGTGTGGAGAGGAGAAGGCGGGACGTCACTGGGCACCATCTGCGGGAAGGCTGCCTGGTACACGGGCTGGGCCGGGAGCTGGGCCACGGCTGGGTGGATGGACAGGGTGGCCACGCCCTGCGGGGCCACGGCCAGCAGAGGGATGGCAGTGGCGGTGGCCGCCACATTTGGCACAATGGTCTGGCACGGCATGGCCAGGGGTGCCCCGGCGGTGTGGGGAAGCTTGACCGTCTGCAGAGGCAGGGCTGGGGACGCGGGCAGGGGGCCGGCAGCACTGAGCGGGAGGCTTGGCAAGATGACGGCAGGAGAGAAATACTGAGAGGGAGGCGGCACCGCAGGCCCACTGGCAGCCGGCAGGTCGGGGAGCGCTGAGGGGAGGCTGTCGAGTGTGGCCAGCGGAGCAACTGGCGGGATGACAGGAGGTGGAGGCATCTGAAAGAGATGGAGCACGTCGGCCCCGGGAGGCTCGGCCCCCGGGACAGCGCCGGCACAACCAGGTTCTGCCTGAGATACTTCTGTGCAGCTGCTGCCAAAGGAACCCAAGAGGAAACTCAATTCCAGTGAAACCAAGCGCATGACACCTTCCACAGGGAAGGAAAGAGGGTGGCCTGGGGGAGCCCCCGTTGGCCCCACCGTGAGGGCCTCGGGTGGTTCTGAGGATGGCCAGGCATGTCGGCTGTGCCACCAGGACTGGGGAGGATGGGTGTCCCCACCATGGGAGCGCCCAAACCTCTGGTCCGAGGCACCCAGCACCTGGCCCCTGGGTTCCACACTTCACACTCCAGCGCTTCTCGGCCAGCTCTCTCCGGAGCAGGGCTTCCGCCCGGCGTGCATGAGGACTCGCCAGCACGCAGCGCCTGACTATATGTCAGCGCACTGACCTCTCCCTTCGATGGTCAAATAAGGAAATAACAACAGCCAACACAACCATCGATGCCTGCTGTGAATGAATCAAAATTCAACCTATTTTGTCAGATTGGCAAAAAATACATTTTCCGAGTGCTGCCGAGTTTCAGGAACCAGTCTGTGTGCCATCAGGTGACAGGGCTGGCAGCCGCTGCCCTAAAGAGAAAGCCGTTCTGGTGGCAGCACACGAGCGTCACACGCACGCGGCCCGGGCAGCTCGAAGGTGGTGACGAGGTGCAGGCCGACCTCTGTGCATTGAAAAGCAACTAAACGCCACAGCCACCAACAAGCGAGGGGTGGTTAACTAGATGGGAAGGGAAACCAGGGCTGTGCCAGGTGACAGCTGGCAGGTAGGAACCTGTGTCGTGGGGGAACCTCAGGGACACTCATGCCTTCCCAGGAAGCGGTACTTCCCATCACAGCTCGGTGACCCCCACGAGGCAAAAGCACCCCATGACCATCACTGGCACGAGTCTGGGCGATGGCACCCCGCACCAAGCATGTGCTGCCAAGGACCACCGTCATGTGCGTTCCACCCCCGCCCACGGTCAGCAGGGGGCGGGCAGGAGAGGGGCGGTACCTGCGGGGGGACTGGAGTGAGTGGCTGCAGAGGCACCGATGGCATCTGGATGGGCGTCGGCTGCGCCGCGGCCACCTGGGAGGTCGAAGCCAGGTACGGAGGCAGGTGAGCGGGCACCGGCTGGAGAGGGCGCATGGGCGGCGGGGCCAGGACCTGTGGCAGGGGCGCTGGCTGGGCCAGCGGAGGCTGGAGGGAGAGGGGCGTCTCTTACACAGCGTCCCACTGAGATGTCCACAGGTGCTCGGACGTGACAGAGATAATCAGTGAGTGTGCACACACACATGCACACACATGCACACACATACTTACACACCCAGACATGCAGATCTGGGAGAATGCTGTGTGTGAATGAGGCCCCTCCCAGTGCTATGGGACTTGAATTCCACAAACACAAGAGACCCCCACCCCCTGTCCCATGAGCACCCTGGGCCCAGGCCAGCCATGGCTGATTGTCAGGGGAGACTGAGGCACCGACGGTGGCCATAGGAGGGGCAGCCCACACTCACCTGGTGGCCTGAGGGCATGGGCTGGCCTGGGCCGGTCAGCACAGGGGCAAAGCTCACGGCTGGCTCCGGGAAATGCTGCGGTGGGAGCGAAGCGCGGGTGGAGGGCGGGATGGAGCCCGCCGGCAGGCCAGGCTGCAGAGAGCGGGGGCAGGCTCAGTGGCTGCCCTGAAGACCCCACCCGCCACGAGCTTGACAGATGCAGGGACCCACTCACTCCCCATGCCCATCACCTGCTAGGGACGGTTTGCCTAGGAACATGACTCACAGAAGCAAGATGTGGCGGCCTTTAAGGCAAATATGATCACAACTCCTAACCAAGGAATGTTCTAGAGCAGCAGTTCTCAACCTGTGGGTCGCAACCCCTTTGGGGGTCGAACGACCCTTTCACAGGGGTCGCCTAAGACCATCGGAAAACACATATATAATTACATATTGTTTTTGAGATTAATCACTATGCTTTAATTATGTTCCATTTGTAACAATGAAATTGGGGGTCACCACAACATGAGGAACTATATTAAAGGGTCGCGGCATCAGGAAGGTTGAGAACCACTGTTCTAGAACATTAGCACCAGAGAATATGATGCAGTCGTGAGAAAAGGCCATTATAAGGGCTTTGTAGAACTAGAGGAACGCTGGTTATGACAACAGTGGGGAAAGATAAAGTGCATTTGCTTCCTGACTGTATAACACGCACATGTGTGCACATGCACACAACACGGAAACATGGAGGCAGACATCCGGCCTGCAGCCCGGGCCCCTGCAGAGCGGGGTCTCCAGCATGGCTGTGGGGGGCCAGTGAGAACTGCTGCTGATGTGTTCATTGCTGGTGCACCATGGGAGTGTGTTGTTTTCAGGAGTCTGGATCCGGCAGGTATAGGCTGAAATGTTTACGGACAAAATATCTTTCCGTTTGGGATTTACTTCAAAATAGTGGGGAAGTGAGAAGCAGGAGGACACCGCAGGTGGCAGGAGCCAGCCTGCTCTCAGCGACGGCCCGCTGTCTCTGGGGCTTCTGGGCGAGTCCCAGGATAGTGATCTGCCACCTGCACCTGTTCTGTCGTGTCCACCTTTCGCAGTGAAGGCTGCGACGGACAAGCCTGCCGTGCACTCAGCGGAGCCCGGGAGAGTCGCCGTGCACGGCTCCCGCCCGGCCTGGCCACGCTGGTTCAGGAGGCCCCAGCCCCTCCGCCCTGCTCTCCTTCACCACAATCACCCTTCCCAGGAGACCCCGGACACTGGGGATCCCCTCCCACCCTCTGCCCAAGCTGTTTCTGCATAATCAGGCAAGACATGGGAGAAAGCACTCTGGCGGCATCCAGCTCCGTCCTGGCCGCCGGCCTGTACCCCGGGGCCCGGCCTTCCCGTCTGCAGGCAGGAGCTGGACAGGCAGGGGCTGCCCGGACGGGCGGCCCGGAGCCAGAGGCCTGACCTGCGCCTGAGAAGCGGCTCGGCTCCCGCCGGGCGAGCCCAAAGCCAAGACACGTGCTCCGAGGAACAGTGGCTTTCCCGACAGAGCTGCTCGTGCCGTGATGACTAACTGCACTTCACCTCATTTCACAATACGAGCAAACCATGCCAGTGCCACAGAGCCTGGGCTCGGCCCCGCCAGCGCCCACTGCTTGTCCAGAGCAGCTTCTGAGCCCAGAGGACAGTGGAGGCGGGGCCACCGTGGGAGGGTGCGGAGAGGGAGGGAGAGCCTGGGACCGCGCTCCAGGCAGGCCGGGCCCTGACCTCCTAAGCCCAGGGGCCTAAGTCTCCTGCTGGACCGCACGGCACCGCCTGCCTCAAGGGCAACTTCTCTGCCTGCTCAGGACTGGGAAGCAAGCAATTGCTTTGCTTTCTTTGGCATTAAAATCAACATCTATGGATATAAAAGCCTCAACGACCGAACGGCAGGTCCCAGGTGGCTAAGATGCACACGGACCACCAGGGGGCAGATGCTCAATGCAGGAGCTGCCCCCTGCTGGTCAGTGCGCTCCCACAGCCAACCTCCACTGCCGGTCAACCTCCTGTGGTCCCTCCCCCGGCCGCTGGCCCCAATTGGCCCCGATTGCTGGCCAGGCCGAGGGGCCCCACCCGTGCACAAATTCATGCCCTGGGCCTCTGGTTGAAAAATATATGCCAAATGTGACCCTTTACCTAGCCATTTCCGTTCGCCTAGGAGGCTTACAAATTATTCCTCAAACGCATGAGCCCTTTTAATCCGCTTCTCAAACGGCACTGAAAACATTTCTCACGACTCAGGCACCTCCACGCCTCACACTGGGTTCACTGGCTGTTTTCTGTATTTCTCGCCGGCAGGCCTCCAGCCTGCAGCCTGCACTTCCCGGCACAGACGGACCTCCTGCGGACCCGCTCAGGCAGGCGGAGCTGAGCACAGGCCGCAGAGCCGAGGGCCCATCCCCGGCTCCAGGCCGCGTGGACGGGCTCTGTGGGGCAGGGCCAAGCTGACTCACCGTGGCGGGCTGCGGGTAGGCCCCCAGCGAGGGCAGGCTGTGCGGCAGGACGAGCCCCTCGCTCACGCTCACGCTCACGCTCACGGGGGCGCTGCACACGCTCTGGGCGGTGAGTGGGGCGGCATCCGCCAGTGAGCCCAGAACCACGCTCTGCTGGCTGCTCTGTGAGTCCGAGTACACGGTGGAGCCCTGGCCGCTGTCGAACGTGCTGTCCGCTGGGGAGGACAAAAGCACAGCTCAGAGTGGGGCCCCAAACGTCGCCCCCGTGACACGCCACACAGGCCCCGGGAAGGCACATGTGGGCTCCCACGAACACGCAGTTCGTCCGGACGTTTCTCCTGGGAGAAGACTTGTGTTTCCAGGTGGTGTAAGCAATGAATGTGCATCATTTCACATATCCAGCGACAGAGCCGTAAGGGGCCAACTGCACCCCGAGACGGCCCTGGCAGCCCACCCACACAGCTGACACCTGGGGGGCTGCCGAGGCCACCACACATCCCAGGGCACCTCACATAGTCCGCACAGGCCGGGCAGCTGCCCCCACCCTGGCTTGGACAGGGCCTCACACAGCGCCAGCCTGGCCTTGAAGTAAGCCCTCGTCCAGCCCTGCAAGGGCGCAGGGTCTCGGGAGGCCGGATGTCCGCGTGCAGAAAGACTCCGGTCAGCGGTCACCCGTGTCTTATGATGGGGGGCTCGAAGACCCTGACCGTCTTCACCTACAGTGACAGGGTCTGAAGCAGGAAGTCTGGGTCCAAACCCGGCCCCCAAGTCACAGGCCGGGTCTAACTTGGTTGGAAAATGGGGCTGACAAGGCCCTCACCCCACAGAGGCCGTGAGAGGGGACCCGGAGGCTCTGCGGCCTCTCCTGCAGCCAGCCCCACATGGCCTGGGACATGGCCAGTGGGCGGAGCTGCCCACACCTGGGGGCGGGGCTTGTGAAGGGAGCAGACAGGACCCACATGGCCCACCGGCTCATCTGACCAAAGGTTCAAAAACTGTTTAAAACAGCACTCCCAGTCCATTACTACCAGATTCCAAAAGCTACACAAACATTACAATTTGTCATGGGTATACACCAAGCTATTTCTACAGGGGCCACTGTTCAGATTGGCAATATTATCTAAACAAATAAAGTAAAAGGGGTATCTTTTCAACTTTGTATAAAAATAACTTTTCCCCAGGACTGATTAGGACTTATTTTGACCGAGGAAGACATAAGAATGCTGAGGTGGGATTGTGCAAAAGCAACCAGACTAGTGGCTCTGGTTTTTAATGAGGTGCCTGGCAGTCATTTCCACTTATACAAAGAGAGAGAAAGAGACAGACAGACAAAGAGACAGACAGAAAAGGAGTTCACAAGAGAGACAGAGAGACGCAGAGGAAGACAGAGACGGAGGGAGCTGCACGGAGGACGTGAAGAGACCCGACAGGTCTCACGTACAGCAGCTCTAACCACGCACGTAACTTCCAAAATTCTGAGGTGGACATGTCTATTATTTGTATAGTTAAAAATCACATTTTAAAAAGAGATTTTAAACTACGGATGAATTCCACTCTCACGGTCCGGGAGTGGGACCACGCCTCCCTTGCACGGAGCGCGATCTGAACTGCGGGGCGGTCACGGCGTACGCGGCACTCGCGGGCACATCTGCACCTCCCGATGGGTGCAGGTGCATGTGCTTCCATTTGCTTCCCAGGATCCGGTCCTTTCTCCGGGGTGTGCTGCCTGGGGCCCCTGTCTGTCCAGCTGTCTGTCCGTGGGCACTGCGGCCACAGGCAGGGCTGTGCATGGGCTCCCTGCTCTGACCGAGAGTGCGGTGCTGAGTGTGCAGGTTGTGGGCGGAGCCGAGCGTGCAGTGTGGGTGTGAGTAACCGCACGTGCAGGCTGTCTCGGGAAGTTAGCGGGCATCAGCGGCCCAGGGAGGACGCTCACTGGCTTTGTGTACATCCTCTTCGAATGTGACAAAAGGCAACCTCCTCACTCCCATCCCAGAAACCGTGCAGCTAACGAGTACATTTGCAGAGTGTGTGCGCTTTTTCCTTCAAAGTTATGCTCGTCGATTGATTGATTTGGTTTATAAAAACATGGAGTAAGATGCTACAGCAGTTTTATTCTCCACAACAAACTTGAGGTTGGGAAGGAAGCAAACAGTAAGCTAACTGTCTCAAAGTGACACCAGCCACTGCTTTTAGCTTAAAGAGCCTGCTCTGAAACCATCCCACTGCGTTAACGGTAAATGGAGGGGGTGCCTATTCAATACGTCACTCAGACTGGTCCACCTCCCCACGCACACAACCCAACCACAGCCCATGGTGCTGCCCGGCAACTCTGTGCTTCTCCAGACAGGAAGGCCGCCCTGCCTCAGCCACAGCGGCACGTGGGCACGGAGGGCAAGGCAGGCCCGCTCCTGCCTGGATCTGCAGAAGACGCTGCTCTGGTCCAAAGGTCTGGGCGGAGCCAGGTACGCACGGACCCCACTGCCCACCGGTAACACACAGGGTCTCAAGGTTCGACACTAGACGGCAGGTCACCTTGGGGACAGACACTCCTAAGGACAAAGGTCACACAGCACGGCCACTCAACCTTCGGCCGGCAGCCCTCGGATGCCCTGTCCTGAACAGACGTCCCAGCCGGTGTTGAGCCCAGGGCCCCATGCTGCCGGCCGGTACCCTCCAGTGGATGAGGAGCCGCCGGAGCTGCTACACCCGCGGACTGGCACGGCAGCTCTGGGGCACCTGCACGTCTGTGCCCCTGTCCTGAGGAGCTGGCCGAGAGCTCTGTGCAGCACCAGGGATGCTGCCACGCCCGCCCAGGAAGAGCCCTCCCATGCCAACCCCACACCCGCAGGAGAGCCGGGGCAGGGGAGAGCGGCACTCACAGGCCAGGGAGGTGGCACTGGCCGGCAGCGCGGGGGGCAGGAGGTGCTGGTCCGCCTCGGGCTCCTCGGGCTCCAGCGGCCCCGCCGGCGTGTGGTAGGTCACCTGGACCTGCAGGGGCGCGTGCGGAGCCCTGGCTGTGTCGGGGCTGCCCGGGTCCTGCCGCTCCTGCGGCTGCAGCACTGGCCAGATCCTCTCCCGCCGCCACTGGATCAATGCCACGCGGTCGCGGATGGACTTGGCCACAATCTTCACGTCGCTCTCGTGGAAGAACCCAGACTCGATCTGCAAGGGGATCCCCGGTCGTTACTGGGACCATCCCCTCTCCCCCTCCCGTACACCCCACTGCCCAGCCTGCCCTCCACCCGCACCGCCACTGCCCAGTCACCGGGTCTCAGCGCCAAGTCCCTCCTCAGGCCCCTCCCATCCTTCAGGGACGCTCCCATCATCCCATGAGGACAGCCTCAGCGCCAACTACACCCACAGGGGGAGTGACCCTCTGGGCCTCACTGAGGTGAGCTGGAGGGAAGGAAGCAGCCTACTGTCCGAGCCCTGAGGCTGCCTGGTGCCCCTCCCCCACCAGGCTGCCTGAGCAGACGGTGTCCTGGCCGAATGCGTGTGCTGGGGGCAGGGAGGAGGACCCGAGGCCAGCGCGGTTGTCAGCATTCTCCGAGAAGGCACGGCTCTAGCTGGAGACCAGGACCTTGTGCAGCGTTAGGGACCCGGCGCACCCCACAGGGTGTTGGGGAGCATTTGTAAAGGAGCCGAGGCTCCTGGGAAACACCATGGCTCTCTCCAAGGAGATTCATGGTCAAACCACAAAAGAGGGGAAGCCAGGCTCCTGGCCATCACTCGGATCCCCATGTGGAAGAGAGAAAATCAGAGGAGAAGCCTGCGGTGCTGGCCTGGAAAAGTGTGACCCCAGTTTACAGGCACAACAGACAAACACGCAAATGTCGACAGGAGCGTGGCACAGGGCGACAGCCCACGCACGGGGTCAGGTCGGCAGGAAAAGGGCAGGGGCTGGACAACGCCTCCTGCCAGAAGGGAAGCAGGTGCCAGCGCCCGGCTGCCCACCGGCCGCATCTGGACATTCTGAGCGTCCGAGTGCACCGTGCTACCAGGCGGGTTAAAGGGCGTGTCCACACGCGTACACCCAAGGGACACAGGTCTGCGGGCAGCAGCGGGAGTGTCCCTGTGGTCCGAGGTTACAAAGGGGGGCCACGTATGGGCATTCCGTCTGTCTGTCCCTCTCCTGTCTGTCTCTCATCTGCGTCCATCTCAATCCCTCTCTCTACCTCTCTCTGCCTCTCTCCTTTTGTCTCTCAGCCTCAGCGTCTGTCTGTCTCCCTCCCTCCTGGCTCACTGGCTCACACGAGGCCATGTCATGAACAGCCTGTGGAACAACCCCCCTGGCTAGAGACTGAGTCTCCCCGGAGCCACGTGAGCTGGCCTGGTCCTCAGCCCTGGTCGCCCCTCAGCCCAGGTCAGCCTTGGCCACACCTCACGAGGGGCCCTGACCCCAAACCGCCTGCTGAGCCACACCTGGACCCCCGACCTTGGAGAATGGGGAGAGGTGTGTGCACAGTGTGGAGTTGGGGCATTGGTTGCACGGTGAGGGTTAACTCACCAACGGAGCATATAACCTACTGAATAAAGCCCAGCTGTGCGTCCACAGAAATAGAAATAAAAAACCTGGTGGAACGGAGACACTGCTAGTTCCACAGCACCTCCCACCAACAGTCACTAAGGAGGGCTGCACCTGCAGACCCCCACCACGCGACCACAGGGAGTCCGGGAGGCGAACTAGAGGGCGGGCTGCCCTGCCTGCGCACAGGGCTCCTGAACACAGAGCCTGGCACTGAAGGATGGGCCGAGGGCGGCTGCACTCCGGCTCTGACCCCGGGAGCTGGGCAGCCACGTCCTCGTCCTAGTCCTGGGGCGCAGGCCCCAGGCTGCCCGGCGGCGATGTCCTCACACAGGGCTTGGGCGCATGCTTGCAACCCTTTGGGACGTCTGTGATGACTTCGCTCACTCAGGAGACGACTCTGACGGGATGAACCATGACCCCCGCGTGCCCCCTCCTCCCCACCCCAGGCTCAGCGGGTGAGAGCAGGGGCCAGGCCGGGGGTCAGCACGCGCCGCCCAGGGCACAGCCACCTGACTGGAGGCCCTGAAAAGAGGCCGCCCCGGCTCCTGCTGCCACTTCTATTTCTGCCCGTGACCCACTTTCCTCCCTGCACGGCACAGACGCCGCGCCTCCCCACAGTCAGCCTCGCCAGGCCTCGCTTCTGTTTTTTCCCAACCAGGGAAGATTGTAGCCACATCGTATGTCACCCCGAAAGCCCCATTATCCGGGGGATGAGGCAGAAGTAAAGCTGGCACATAACCTCGAGAACCCCCTGTGCTGGGCCCCCCCACCGCCCGCTGCCCAGGGCCCACTGAGGGGAGCCTCCAGATCAGAGACCTGCCTTCCCCCAGGCATCGTCTTTCTGATCCACGTCCCCCACCCCATGTCCCTGCCTGAGGACCTGCTGGGAGGGGACAAGGGTGTGTTTAGAGGGAGAGCAGAGCTGTCCACCCTGCTCCCTGCCACCCTGAGAGCCTTGTCAGAACCAAGAGCGGGTGCCAGAATCCCCCCCACCCGTGCTCAGACCTCAGCCCCAATGCTCAGACCTCAGTCCTAGAACGAGGCAGCAGCCCCAGTGCTCACTGACCTCAGTCCTAGAACGAGGCAGCACCCCCAGTGCTCACTGACCTCAGTCCTAGAACGAGGCAGCACCCCCAGTGCTCACTGACTTCAGCCTTAGAACGAGGCAGCAGCCCCGGTGCGGGGTCACCCTGTGCTCCTGCTGAGTTTCCTTGTGAGTTACCTTCCATTTATGACAACTGGCACGTCTCATTCATGACGTCTGTTACTCTATGTTTGGAGGAAGTCTGTGCTGAGTTAAGGCTGCTGGGCAGTGAGCCTCCTCAGGTCCTGGCGCTGGCCCAGGGCCGGCTGGGAGACCTGGGGCTGCAGAGGCCGGGCCCCTGGTGCCAGCTCTGGGGTTTATGGTGGGTGGGGAGGTAAGCACCGGGCCAACAGCCACGGGACCAGCACCAGCCAGGCCCGGCAGGAGCCGCAGGGGCCAGGCGCGAGCACTGGCAGGCAGCACGTCGGGTCAGCACAGCCGCTCCACCCAATCCGGCCCGCGCTCCACGCAGAGCAGTGGGGACACGCTGTTCTGGTTTTGCCTGGAACTGAGCACGGGACGTGCCTGCTGCGTGGACACTGCGCTGCAGGGAAAGTGCTCCACATGGAAAGCTCTTCTGAAGGAGACGGGGGCGGGGGGGGGGAGGGAGAGGAGAAACACTGGCCCAGGGCCTCCACTGGGACCTGCTGCCAGTTCAGCGAGTGCCAGGGACTGGGGAGTCGGGCCTGGGGGTGCGGCTGGGCTGCAGGAGAGCAGCATCGGGTGGGAAGAGTCCTCCAGGGAGGTGGGGCAGACCCAGAAAGGGCAGCTGGGTCCAGACCCCTGAGCAGGAGGAGGAGGCTGTAGGCTGAGGGGCAGGCAGCACCCGGGAGGCGCCCCTGCGGCCCAGAGCACTGGACACTGGACCCGGCTTGGCCCCCCGAAGTGAATCCCTCCGGGCAGGAAAGGAGCCCTGGTGCCCAGGCTGACCCAGAGAGGGCGGGACACACCGCTGGCCGCCTGCGCCTCCTGCGTCCCTGGCCCCGGCCCCACCCTCAGAGCCCAGAGGCACCTGTCCCCCAAGGCTGTCCCAGGGCACCTCATCTCCACGGAGGGCCCCCTTCCTGCTCCCTGGTCAGTGTGCGCTGCTGGCCAGGTCCCCGGCCCGAAGTCCCTCCGGGACACCGCACACGACCCACACCCTAACGTCGCCTCAGGCTGCTGGCCTGCACGCCGCCTCGCATGTCACTTATTTGTGCTTTAAATTTCAGCAGAGCGCGGAAAGGGTCCGGCAGCGTGAGGAGGGACGGCGCTGCCGCATCACAGGGCGCCGTGCAGGGGACTGTGTAGATGCGACGCTCAGTAAATGCGCAGCAGTCCCCAGCACGCCACGTGGGCCAGCCTCCCGGCACGGCGCTGGAGACCCATTCAATCCGTGCGTAACACGTGTCTGCCTGTGACTGGCAGCTGGGAAGGGGCGGGCTGGTCCTGACCTGGGAGCCAGGCCACGGACAGGACGTCACACCCACTGCAAATGCGAGCGCTGCAGGGCACAGGCCGCATCCGGTGGAAGGTGGGGCCGTGACTGGCCATGCGGCGCCCACTCCGTCTCCCGCTGGCCTGCTGCACCCTCACCTCACCACGTGCCTGGGCCCGATGAGCCCACCGACCGCCCTCGGCCGTGGCTCCCGCACTCGCCTGCACAACCAGCCTGGCTCCTTCTGGGAGCAGGGCCTGGACCCAGCGGGTAGCTGCACCTCTTCCTGCCCGGCCACTCCTCCTCCTAAACCCCCCGCGCTGGCGAGTCCAGCTGGGCAGCACCTGTTGGTTGCACCCTGTGGGCACTTCTGATAGATGCGCTATATTCAGTCACGGTCATTTAAAGGGAAGGCGGGCTCGCCCTCTGCAGTGACCCTGCTGGCTCTCACTTCTGCCCAGTTTCTCCAGGAAAAGCCGGTCTCATCAGTTTCTCACGGTACCTTTCCTCTCTCCGCGACCCTGAGCTCACCCCCGCCTGCTCCCGCTGGCCTCCTGGGCCAAATGCGGCTCAAAACACAATGTAACACAATCCAAACTCTAAGGCCCACATTTATGCAAAGTCGGCAGAACCCGGTCAGAGCGGGGCCTTTCCTGACACCCCGTTTCTGAGCCACGTCCCGCATCTGGGCAGAGGGGTATCCGACCCACGCTGTCCCTCACAGACACACGTAACACAACCTCCTTCCAGACGCCTCCCACGGCAACCCCCTTCTGGCTTTGTTCCAACCTTTGGAAACCACAGACTCTCAAGGCTGTGCCCCACGATTCCACAGCCCACCCAACGCCCACCACCACCCTCCACTGCCCAACGCCCACCAACGCCCACCGCCACCCTCCACTGCCCACCAAAGCCCACCGC
>NW_005871881.1:150098-151278 GCF_000147115.1 Myotis lucifugus
GACTTCCGCGGCCGAGAAAGAAGGGAGGACTCTGTGTTATGTTTGAGGACATATCACAGGCAGGAAGGCACAATGCCACTTACATCTGAGAAACCGAAGCCCCCAAAGCCGGTGAAGACTGTGCCAGAAGAACAGGGCACGGCTCTGGAGGGGCCATGTCTGGGCTCGTTGCACGGAGCCAGGGGAGCTGAAAGCCGAGGGCACAGTGATCCCCCCGAGCCTGGGCCGAGTGCGGGTGCACAAGGAGTGAGCTGACGGCAGGAGCACGGTGCCACTGGCCCGAGGACCCACTGAGGGTCAGGAACACGCTGCCCGCTGCCTCCTCCGGGACGTGCTGTCTGGCTGTGCCTTGCTTTCCCAAACCAACATGGGTCCCACAGGCGCCTCGGGACCTGGCCATGGCTTGTTTCTGGGGCCTAACAGGGCAATGGGGCTGCTGGGAGAGCCAGGTGTCCGAGGAGCACGCCCTCGGGGCTCAGCCCATCTCCCCAGGCCAGCAGGTGGACCAGAACGAGAGTCTCCAGGCGGCTCCTCCCACACCCAGAGCCAACACCAAGGCCCCGCCGTGAACCTGCATCTCAGGCCCCGCCATCCTGGAGGAACTGCTCACAGCCTTTCCTGCCGGCAGCACAGGGAGCTGCACCCAACTGTGGGTCCTGACCCGCCCCGGGGCATCCAACCAGAGCCCTGCTCTCCTCCTCAGAGCCCGAAGCCCGAGCAGCACGCAGGAGGGGCTCAGAGCTCACGCGTGACCACTAGCTCAGAACTGAGAACCAAAGGCGAGAGCCAGCGAACCCCAGGCTGGCTCGGGAGTGTGCAGTGGGCTGGTGCTGGGGTGGCAAGAACCAGGCTCCTCTGCAGAAGCCAGGAGCCTACAGAAGGGAGTGTTCTGTCTGGGGGAGCCCGCCCAGTGCTGCAGGCAGACAGGGACCGACTAGGGCCTGGAACAGCCACGCCCGCTGCGCTCCCCCAGGCAGAACGGCTGCAGGGGAGAACGCGTGGTCTGTCTGATTAAATCCAGAAGACACACACGCCCGCGGCCCCTGGCATGGCCCAGAGGAGGGGCTCCAGCCTTGCAGCGCTGAGGCCCTGGCAGCCCCGGGCACTGCCCGCAGCACTCGCATCACTGCTGCTGCGGCTCCACCTGCAGCTGGAGCCCGAGCACCCCGCCTTCCCCACC
>NW_005871881.1:153678-158077 GCF_000147115.1 Myotis lucifugus
GGTCACCAGCTACTCATGTGTGAAAGGGCCTCCCACTGCGGCGGGCCATGCATTTGTCACCCAACAGGGCACCCTGTGAGACAGGAGTGCTGACCAGACACCAGGCAGGACCACCGGCTGCTGTGGGCTCCGCACCCTGGGCCGAGCCCACCCTGAGGCCCCGGTGGGCCAGGCGCCCAGGCAGGCGACACACTCACGTCTTCAGCGTCCCGGAGGTCATCAGCTCCGTCACCAGCACGATGCACCGCTTCCCCTTGGCGCTGGACTCCCAGAAGTCATAGAAGCGCACGATGTTGGGGTGCTGCAGGCCCTTGAGCATCTCAGCCTCCTCCTTGAACCGCTGCCGCTCGAGCTTGGTGAGCTTCCGGTCCTAGAGAGACAGGCACAGCTGAGCGGGACAGGGCACGGCCTTTCACAGAGCCTGCTGATCCCAGGGGGTCACTCCCTCATTTCCTCCTGCTCAGGGAGCACAAAGGAGGGGGAGGGGGAGGGGAGAGCCCACCCTGAGGAGGAGCCCCTAGCTCATCAGAAAGAGCTCTGCCCTGGTGGGTGTGGCTCGGTTGGTTAGTGTTGTCCAGGGCACTGAAGGGTCACAAGTTCAATTCCTGGGTGAAGGCACATACCCAGGTTGCGGGTTCAATCTCTAGTGGGGGCACACACAGAGGCAACCGATGGATGTTTCTCTCTCACATCGATGTTTCTCTCTCTCTCCCTAGATTCAATGAAAAACATATCCTTGGGTGAGGATTAAAAAAGAAAAAGATCTCCAGAGCCAGAGCAACCTCCAGCCACTGCAGTGCCAATGCTCCCCTCCCTGCGCACACCGAGGGTGCCTCCTGGCGCACCTGGGATCTCGCGCTGCTGAAGGGAAGCACTGACACGGGGCTCTGAGGGCCGGTTCATGACCACAGCATCACAACCAGAAACCAGGAGAGACCAGAGCCAACGGCATAGGAGGAAGGCCAGGGTCTCAGCCACGCCCACGTTGGTGCTGGCACAGGCACACATGCTGCACCCACACCCTCAGCACATGGGACAC
The DNA here is from genome assembly GCF_000147115.1 of Myotis lucifugus. Taxonomy (NCBI): domain Eukaryota; kingdom Metazoa; phylum Chordata; class Mammalia; order Chiroptera; family Vespertilionidae; genus Myotis; species Myotis lucifugus. The sequence continues at coordinate 154,718 of NW_005871881.1, forward strand.
ACTCCAGCACCCTGCCCAAAGGCTACACCTGACCCGCGCCGGCCACCACCCAGGCCCTGCCTCGTCCATCCCAGCAGCCTTCTGCGTCTAACTTCGCCTCACAGATCAACCTCACCTCCGCAGGCCCCAGCACGCTTCTCCCACATCCTGAGCACATGGCCCCCAATGTCACCTCGGTCGCAGTCCAGCGAGCCTGCAGAGCCTGGCAGCACACGCCTGGCCCTCCCACAGAAGGAGCCCCAGGAAACAGGAACACAGCTGTGAGTGAATGGGGAGCTTTGAGGAGTTGCAGGAAGCAGAAGAGGTGCATTTGGACAGATGGTGGGAGAAATCAGAGCTGAAAGGAAACACAGGCCTGGACTCTGGGGATATTTCCAAAAGAGCCCAAAGGCATAAAGATTCCAACAAATCCAGAGAGGAGGTGGGGAGGGGCTGGGGTCATATAGAGGTCATCGGGTTACAGGATTCTATCCCAAGTGGTGCTCTGAGCATTAGGCACCCTTCCCCACAAACCAGCCCCATCCCACAAACCTCCATCAGCCTCGCCATGCCAAGTGGGCCCAGCTGGCACGAGCACCCCAGAGCAAAGAATACCAGGAGAAAACAAAGACAACTTCGAGAACATCTAGCTCATGTGCTTGAAGGTCCAAGAGGCTGACACACATAAATGAGAGCAAGTTTCTACTGAAAAAGGAGCAATCAAAATTCCCAGAGAACCAAGATGGCTGCGCAGGTACTCGCCACCTCCCACAACCACATCAAAATTACAACTAAAAGACAGAACCACATCATTCAGAACTGCCTGAAATTGGGTTGAATGGAAGCCCTACAACAAGAGAAGTAAAGAAGAAAGCACATTGAGGCTGGTAGGAGGGGCGGAGGCACGGAACAGGCTGGTCCAGCACCCACCTGTGGTGTTTTTTAAATCAGAGGGAGATCTCAGCTGCAAAGGCCTCCCATGTGAAGCAAGGGGTCCCAGCTCAGGGTTCCAGAGCTGAGAAGAGAAGTTCCCATAACTCTGGGCTGTAAAAACCAGCAGGGATTGTAGCTGAGTGACACAGAGGCTGCTGGAGACCCAGGTGTTCCTCTTAAAGGACAAGGCACACGGACTTACATGGAATCACATCTTCTGAGCTCCAGCACCAGGTGGCTTGGGGGGGCCCAGGGACATACGAAGAGGAACTAGACTGTCTGGTATTGGAGCAGGAACTCAGGGGCAGCTTTCTCCCAGATCAGGGAGCTTACAAGGGTCATTGTTCCTGTGCTGGGACATCCTGTGTCACAGAGCTGACTGGCAGCCATATCTGAGTTTTCACTAGCTGGAACACACTGTTCACTCCGCCCTGGTGATTCTGAGACCTTGCCCCATCCAATTTGCAGCCCCACCCAAGCTGTTTGCAGTGGTTTTCCCATATGAATGGCCTATCATGGCTCAGGCTTCAGACTTTGCTAAAATCTCTCAAACAAGCAGTAGCTGGTGTCAGCATGCCCCAAACATATCAGTAAGAGGCTCAAGACTCAGCACTAGCACCAGCCTGCCTTGCTTCACAGCTGGGCCTTGTGTGGGCACTTATAAGCCCAATACAAGTAGCAGCCTCTGCAGACCTCTCTGTATCTATTGCCGGGTGGCCCCAGGCAGTGGCTGACTTAGCACCTCCTGAGAGGCCCTAGAGCCAGTGCACCAGGTGGACAACTTCAGACCATACCAGACTACAACTCTACACATCCACAAGTGGCACACTCAAAAGGCAGACTCAGTGAGCACCAAAGCCCCAATGAAGCAAGTCCTACTCCATAGGGGTGCCTCCTACACAGCCGCTCTTCCACTGTATTCCCAGCTGCTCCTCATAGCCAATTGACCTTCAGGCCAACAACAATAGAGGTTCAACTACAAGACTGTACACTAAGCCCACACAGGGGTGCACCTAGAGTGCCCAGCTCAGGTAACTGGGGAGGCTGAACACTAGGCCCTACAAAACATCTACTATACAAGGTCACCCTACCAATTCTAGGAGATATAGCAACTCTACCTAATACATAGAAATAAACACAGGGAAGCAGCCCAAATGTGAAGACAAAGAAACATGTTACAAATGAATGAAATGGAAGCAAGCAAACTACTGGATACAGAGTTCAAAACCAATAGGTTACTCAAGGATCTTGATGAGAGCTTCAAAGGACTCAAAGAGAGCTTCAAGGGGCTTAGTGAGACTTTCAAGGACCTTAGTGAGAATGTCAAAGACATAAAAAAGGACCAGTCAGAAATTAAGCATCCACTAACTGAAATAAAAAAAATAATTTACAGGGATTCAACAGTAGAGTAGAGGATTCCAAGAATCAAATCAACAATTGGAATATGAGGAAGCAAAAATCACCCAATCAGAAGAGCAAAAAGAGAAAAAATAATCCAAAAATATGAAGATAGTGTAAGAAGCCTCTGAGACAACTTCAAACGTACCAACATTCGCATGGGGGCGGGTGTGCCAGAAGGAGGAGAGAGAGAGCAAGATATTGAAAACCTATTTGAAGAAATAATGACAGAAAACTTCCCCTACCTGGTGAAAGAAATAGACTTACAAGTCCAGAAAGCACTGAGAGTCCCAAACAAGAGGAACCCAAAGAAGCCCATACCAAGACACATCATAATTAAAATGTCAAGGTTTAAAGACAAAAAGAGAATCTTAAAAGCAGCAAGAGAAAAGCAGTTACCTACAAGGGAGCTCCCATAAGACTGTCATCTGACTTCTCAACAGAAACTTTGCAGGCCAGAATGGAGTGGCAAGAAATATTAAAAGTGATGAAAAGGAAGGACTTACAATCAAGATTATTCTACCCAGAAAAGCTATCATTTAGAACTGAAAGTCAGATAAAGAGCTTCACAGACAAAAAAAAGCTAAAGGAGTTCATCACCACCAAACCAGTATTACACAAAATGTTGAAAGGGCAAAGTGGGGGGGGGGGAGGGAGGGGGAGAGGAAGAGAAGGAGGAAGAAGAGGAGGAGGAGGAGGAGGAGGAGGAGGAGGAGGAGGAGGAGGAGGAGAGGAGGAGGAGGAGGAGGAGGAGGAGAGGAGGAGGAGGAGGAGGAGAAGAAAGAGGAGGAGGGGAAGGAGAAAGAAAAAAGGAGAAAGAAGAGGAGGTAAAAATATGAACCATAAAATGGCAATAAATACATAGCTCTTCATAATTGAATCTAAAAATCAAAATAAACAAAGAAGGAATCTAATGAACAAAATAAACTGATGAATAAAATAGAACTAGAGGCATGGAAACATGGAACAGACCTGATGAATCTCAGAGGGAAGGGTGGGCAGGGGAGAGATTAACCCAGGAAAATATATATGTATATATATGTATGTATG
>NW_005871881.1:158177-182189 GCF_000147115.1 Myotis lucifugus
ATGTGGATATATATATATATATATATATATATATATATATATATATATATATGAGCCCTGGTGCACAAAAGTGCACAAAACTTTGTGCACTGGTGGGGGTGGGGTGGGGGGGTGAGGGGGGGTGTCCCTCAGCCGGACCTGTGCCCTCTCACAGTCTGGGACCCCTCGGGAGATAACCACCTGCTGGCTTAGGCCAGCTCCCCGGGTGGCAGATGGCAGGACCGGATCCCGCGCTGGGTTGCAGATGGCAGGCCCTCTGCCGCGCCGCCCCGCCCCGCTGCCCACCGCACATGGCAGGCCCGGCGGGCGGTTGGACGGGGCGGGCGGATCACGATCGGCCCGGCGGGCAGCGGGGCGGGGTACGGGGCGGGCAGAACACCAGGCCGCACACACGGACTGCAGGCCCCACCCCCCCGCCGGGCTGCGCACATGAATGGCAGGCCTGGTGGGCGGCAGAGCAGGCAGCGGCTGGCGGCAGGGCGGGCGGATAGCACTGTCCCGCCCTGCCTGCAGTATGCAAATTATCCGCCATATTTGTTGGCGGTTAATTTGTGTATCACACTGATTAGCCAATGGGAGGTGTAGTGAAGGTACGGTCAATTACCATGTTTGTCTATTATTAGGTAGGAGATATATATATATATATGTATATATATATATATATATATGTGTATATATATATATATATATGCCTAAGCGACCGAAGGACCAGTTGCTATGATGCACACTGACCACCAGGGGTCAGACGCTCAATGAAGGAGCTGCCCCCTGGTGGTCAGTGTGCTCCCACAGCCAACCTCCCACAGCTGGCCAACCTCCCACGGTCCCTCTCTCCAGCCAGCCAGCGTCTCTCATCAGTCTTGATCAGGGGGGCTAGTCTTTGATTCAGGGGGGGCCTGATCAGGGGGCCTGGCTGGCTAACCTCCCCCAGTCCCCCCGACCCCCTGCCGCCAGCCATCCTCCCGCGGTCCCTCCCTCCCCCCCGCTGGTCAACCTCCTGCGGTCACTCCCTCCAGCCAGCTGCCCCGCCCCCCAATCAGCCCCAATCGCTGGCCTGGACAAGGGACCCCACCCATGCACAAATTCGTGCACCAGGCCTCTAGTATGCATATATGCATTACCTATGGACACAGGCAGTGGGATGATGAACACCTAGGGAGCGGCGGGGACTGGGTGGAGGGGGACAAAGTGGGGAAGAGGAAGACATCTGTAATACCCTCAACAATAAAGATTTTTTTAAAAGAAAAGATAAATAGCCCCAGCCGGTTTGGCTCAGTGGATAGAGCGTCAGCCTGTGGACTGAAGGGTCCCAGGTTTGGTTCTGGTCAAGAGCACACGACTAGGTTGCGTGCTTGATCCCCAGTAGGAGGTGTGCAGGAGGCAGCCAATCAATGATTCTCTCTCATCATTGATTTTTCTATCTCTCTCTCCCTCTCCCATCTTCTCTGAGATCAATAAAAAATATATTTTAAAAAAAGATAAATAAATAAAAGTTTTTAAAAAGGAACAATCAAGAATTCTTGAAAATTAAAGTTCAATGTTTTAAAAATAAGATATTCTGTAATCCAATGAAACATTAAGTACAAAAAGTCAACTTTTATTTTCTTTTATTGTTGACAGTATTACAGATGTCTCCCATTCTTTCCCCCTTTACACACCTCCGCTCAGCCCCTACCCACCCCCCAGGTCTTCACCACCCTACTGCCTGTGTCCATGGCCTATGCATATCTATATATATAAAAGCCTAAGTGACCATTCAACCGGTAGCTATGATGTGCACTGACCACCAGAGGGCAGATGCTCAATGCATAGGTATGAAAACATGGAACAGATTGATGAATCTCAGAGGGTAGAGGGGAGGGGAGAAGAGATTAACCAAAGATCTTATATGCATATTAGAGGCCTGGTGCACGGATTTGTGCACCGGTGGGGTCCCTCAGCATGGCCTGCGGGGATTGGGCCAAAACCGGCAGTCTGACATCCCCTGAGGGGTCCCGGATTGGGAGAGGGCGCAGGCCAGGCCAAGGGACCCCACTGGTGCACGAATCCGTGCACCAGGCCGCTAGTAAGATATAAGTTCTTTGATTTAGCTCTCCTTGTCCTCCACCCCTATATGGAGATATGACAGTCTGTTCCATGCCTCCCTGCTTCAGGTCTTATTTTGTTGGCCAATTCATTCTGTCCATTAGATTCCACAAATAAGTGAGATCGTGTGATATTTGTCTTTCTCAAATTGGCTTATTTCACTTAACATAATAGTCTTCAAGTCAAAAAGTCAACTTTAATCTAGATAACATGGAGACATGTTCAACTCATCAAATATTTAAGAAAATACAAGTCAAGCCATAGACTGAGAGAAACTATTCCCAAGCAAGTATTTGACAAGGGACTCATATGAACTCCTGCTGTTACCAGAAGTGAGGTATCCCCTTCCCCCCTGAGCACTGGGAGTCGTGCCCTTATGATATCTCAAGAGAAATAATTTTCTGTGACTCACATGGGTGGATGAATGATTTTTATTTGTGTGGAATTAAATCCTTGGGTTTCTAAAGACCCTTTCCTTTAACCCAGTCCTGGAAGATGTGAGGCTGTGGATTCAGTAGAACTAGAAGCAAAGCCAGTGTGCAGAGCTCCTGTTCCATGTTGGAACTGGGTCCATGTAGCATCAGGCTAGTTGCAGTCCAACAGTCCATTGTGTGTTGGGTCCACGTGGCTGTGAACCATGGGGATGAATGCAGGAGCGCAGATGCATGAGAGCCCCTGAGGAACCAGGAGCATAGGAAGGCAAGAGGGAGAACTCCTTTGTTTAGGAGATTAAGTCTCTCCAATCTTCCCGCTCGTGCAGTGGCCACGCCCATTCTGGCCAATGACCTGTTCCCAGGTGTGACTGATGGCCAGTACCTTCCCTATTTCACCCAGACTTTACTGGTCATGCGTCTATTCTCCCCCTGACGGGTGGCTCCCTTGCAAAGCTGAACAAATGGCTATAATATTTGGCCTTCCCTTTGCTCCTTTCCTTTATTCATAACGAGGCTTATTACGGTACCACTATAACTCAACAACAACAAGAGCAGAATGGCTATGTGACACAAAAGATGCATATGAAAAGGCGCTTGGCATCCTGAGTCATCAGGAAAATCCAGCTACAATCACAAGATCCCGCTTCACACCCACCTGCAGAGTCATTCCAAGAAGCGTCCTTCCAACCCTGGATGGTGCTGAAGCTGAGCCCTCTGGCACGAGGCTGTTGGAAGTGCAGGTGGCACAAGCCTCAAAGAAGCCTTGGCAGGTACACACCCAGCTCTAGCCCCAGTCACAACCCACCAGGTACCCACACAAGAAAAAGAAACAGGCAGCCACACAAGACAGGCACACTGGGTTCAGAGCTGCTCCACTCACAACAACCCCAAACTCCAGAAAAGGCAGAACTGTGGGGTAGAAATCAGAGCAGTGCTTGCCTCTGGGGGGCAGGTGCAGGTAACTGGCTGCAGTCACCCCAATACATACACCTGCTTGTACACTTAAGATGTGTTTTATTATATGTCAGTCAGTGCTCAACTTTCCAAGTGTCAAAAAAATAAAGAGAAAACATCCAAAACCAAATGTGAGAAATAGAAGAGAAACATCAAAACATGGAGATCCAGATGAAAGTCCTGACAACATGTACCAGGAGTTCAGAGGGAAGGAGAGGAATCAGGAAGGAGAGGAGATAAAGAAACAGCATTTTCCTGAGCTGAAAGCAGAACTACCCTATATAATAAAAGGCTAATATGCAAATAGACCGAACAGCGGAACAACCAAACAACTGAACAACTGGTCACTATGACGTGTGTTGACCACCAGGGGGCGCACACGGAACATGGCAGGCATCGGCAGCAGGCAGCAGAGCGCAGAACATGGTGGGCGTTGGCCGCAGTGGGATGGTGGAGCAGGTGAGGAGGGCACCAGACCAAGGTGGGGCGCCATTTGCTGTTATTGGGGTGAGCCTCTAGTAGTTACTGAAAACTCCCATGTGCCGCAGTCCAGCCCGGCGCCTGCACCTGCTGCTGGCTCTGATCGCCCCTCAGGGCTTCTCCACCTCCCCCTGCTCCTGAGGGGCAATCGGGGCCGGCAGCCACCTCTCTCACCCACTGTCAGCGATGACCCCGCTCGCACCTGCTGCTGGTGCTGGCCCCGCTAGCACCCACAGCCGGCGCTGATTGCTCGGTGCCATCAACAGGTGTGAGTGGTGGCTGCCGGCCCCGATCACCCCTGAGGGCTTCTCCACCTCCCTCTGCTCCTGAGGGGCGATCGAGGCAGCAGCTGCCATTCACGCCCGCTGCCAGCACCAGCCCCACTCGCACCCACTGCTGGCGCCGGCCCCAATCACTCTGCACCATCAGCAGGTGTGAGCAGAGCTGGCGCCATCAGTGTGTGGGAGCGAGGGCGGGAGTGGGGCTGCTGGCAGACAGGGGACCAGGGGCTGTGGTGGGAGGGGCTGGGCAAGGGCGCAGAGGATGGGCTGAGACCCGCCCCTGTGCCTACCGCTGCCTCACAGCCCACAGTTCCTTTCAAGATGCATGAATTCGTGCACTGGGCCCCTAGTCCTATATAATAAAAACCTAATATGCTAAGTGTCCGGTCGACCAGTCAGCCATTCAACCAATCAAAGCATAATATGCTAATGATATCCTAAGGCCTCTCAACCACTCGCTATGACATGCACTGACCACCAAGGGGCAGACGCTCCAACTAGTAGGTTAGCTTGCTGCTGGGATCCTGCCTATCAGGACTGAGCAAGACAGGCCAGACACGCCCTGGAGCCCTCCCGCAGTCCTTCCCTGGCTGGCCAACCTCCCACCTCCCTCCACGGCCCTGATCATGCACCAGTGGGGTCCCTCAGCCTGGCCTGCACCCTCTCACAATCCGGGACCCCTCGGGGGATGTCAGAGAGCAGGTTTCAGCCCGATCCCGCAGGCTAGGCCAAGGGACACCACTGGTGCGTGAATTTATGCACCGAGCCTCTAGTCTATATATCCTATCTAATAATAGACAAACATGGTAATTAACCATACCTCTGACACGCTTCCCATTGGCTAATCAGGGCAATATGCAAATTAACTGCCAACCAAGATGGCGGCTGGCAGCCAGGCAGCTGAAGCGAACAGGAGGCTTGCTTGCTCCAGTGAAGGAGGAAGCCAAGGTTCCCTGCCTGCCGTTGCTGGGCTCTGAGCTTGCACTCTAAGAAACAATGTTGCAATTATAGAAGCTAAACAAACCCCATGCTTTCAGCCAGCCAGCCGAGCTGGAGTTGCAACAGTGTTTCAACTATAGAAGCCAAACAAACCCAGATACCTGCTTTCAGCAGCCAAGGTCTCAGAGCTGGAGCCGAGCCTCAGAGCTAAAGCCGGCTCTCAGCTCCAGTGACAGTCATAGACGGTAAATAAATCCCAGAATAAAAAAGAAAAGAAAAAAAGGAGAGGTTGGGAGCTTCAGTCACCCGCCAGCCTGAAAACGGCCCTCAGCCCCTCACCCAGACTGGCCAGGCACCCCAGTGGGGACCCCCACCCTGAAGGGGGTGCGACCAGCTGCAAACAGCCATCATCCCCTCCTCCAGGCTGGCCAGGCACCCAAGCGGGACCCCCACCCTGATCTGGGACACCCTTCAGGGCAAACCAGCCAGCTCCCACCCGTGCACCAGGCCTCTATCCTATATAGTAAAAGGGTAATATGCAAACTGACCCTAACAGCAGAAGGACTGGGAATGACTGGTCACTATGACACACACTGACCACCAGTGGGCAGACGCTCAATGCAGGAGCTGCCCTCTGGTGGTCAGGGCGCTCTCACATGGGAGGAGCTCTGTTCAGCCATAAGCCAGGCTGATGGCTGCCAGTACAGCGGTGGTGGTGGGAGCCTCTCCTGCCTCCTCAGCAGCGCTAAGGATGTCCGACTGCAGTTTAGGCCTGCTCCCCGCTGGCAAGTGAACATCCCCCGAGGGCTGCCGGGCTGCCAGAGGGATGTCTGATTGCCATCTTAGGCCCAATCCCCTGGGGAGCGGGCCTAAGCCAGCAGGTGGTCATCCCCTGAGGGGTCCCAGACTGCGAGAGGGCACAGGCCAGGCTGAGGAACCCCCCCTCCCCCTCCCCAAGTGCACAAATTTTTGTGCACCGGGCCTCTAGTATATGTATAAAGGCCTAATATGCAAATTGTCCCCTCAGGAGTTCGATTGCTCACTATGATGTGTGCTGACCACCAGGGGGTGGCGTGGAACAAAGGAAGGCCCCAGCTGGTAGCCAGAAGGCCCTAATTGGCCCTGATTGCCAGCCAGGCCTAGAGACCCTACCAGTGCACGAATTTCATGCACCAGGTCTCTAGTTTAGAATAAAAGCAAGAGTAAATGAAAAAATGATCCCCCATCAGACCAGTTCCAGAGAAAATCAGACCACTGAGGGCTGAGACCAAGCCCTGCCCACCAAGGAGGGTTTGTGTGGTTTGTTGTGGTGTGGTTTATTTGGGGCGGGGGGAAATGGGGGTCTCATCAGCAATCAAGGGCACAGCCAATGAGGCAGCCTCCTCAAAGTGCTGACTCTGATGTGGAACTCTATACCCAGCCAAACTGATGTCAAACCCACGGCCCCAGGTCTGATTCTCAAATGCTGGAGAACTCAAAGGTAACTCTCCTTCCACACAACACAAAACAATGAGTGAGTGTGGCAAGCTGTGCCTGCCATTGAACGTGGCCACGGGGCTGTGCCTGCCACTAAACTTAGCCACGGGACTGTGCCTGCCACCGAACGTGGCTGTGGGGCATCCCTGCACCACATCCGCAGGGCAGCTGGCTCAGGACAATGACATTTCAGCTCCAATTCCTTCCAAAGGTCTGCCCATGGATTCTACAGGAAACTCAGACTTGCTTACCATAGAAATTGTTTTTGCCAGTATTTCAGCACTAGCCAGCAGCAAAGTAAAAGATTGCTCTGTAGTCTCAGAGCAAAAGATTCATGTTATATAAATAGCATAACTGACAACAACTAAGAGGGAGGAAGGTGCCCAGGACATGCTAGTTTCGTTCCCTGTGACCGACACAGGCCAGTGGTGACAAGGACATGGGTACGATGCGGAGGCTAGCTCTTTAGACAATGCCTCTTAGAGCTGGGTGGGGGCAGAAACAGGAGAAACAGACCTTACTTTATGTTCTAAGCCACCAGGCTATTTTTAACTACGTGACACACTGCTTGATAATTTAAAAGGTCAGTTGGCGGGTCCTCAGAGTGCTGCTCAGTGTCTCCCCACCGAGCTGGCCCAAGTCCTCGACACTGTTGATTGCTGTGCGATCAGTGCCTCCACGGAGGTAGAGCCCCTCAGCAACTGGCATTGTCACTGCCGTGGGAGGAACTCATTCCCTGGCTTCTGGGACGGCTGTGGTCACAAACCAGGGCAGGAGGGAAGCTCCTGGTCCCTGCGGGGCCCTCCAACCCTGCCAGTCAGGTTGTTCTCCAGGTGCAGTGGTGAAAGGTGCTCTGCTGCTCAAAGGGCCCTGCTATGGGACGGTCCATGCCCCCAGACAGGTGGGTAGTCACAGACCAGCCTCCCTGCCAACAGGCCCTGATGCTGCCGGGATTAGTGCTTCCTATTCCCCCAAAGATAGTGAGAGCCAATCAGATTACAAAGGAGAAAACATTCTGGACAATGCTGGCTCTCGTCTCCACAGGAAAAAAGCCAAGCTAGTTGCAAATGTCACTTCGTCCCCAGCGCCACCCTCAGAGCACAGGCAGCGAGGTGAGTGGGGTGCTCGGGTCAGGAGGCCAAGCTGGCCAGGAACGGCAGCCCTGAGCATGAAGGGCTTCCCGCGTGGCTCAGGAGGCGCCAGCTCCGCTCCAACAGCCCCGCCCGTGAGGCTGAGTCCTCAGACCCAGAGGCCACCCTCCGTTCGTGGTCGGGTCCTGCGGCCATCTCCTTCCAGCTAGGCAAAGCCCAACCAATCCCATGAGGACAGAGCTGCCCAGGGACCTCAAGTCCAGCCAGGGATGTGGGATCCACACACACAGGGCAGAGGAATAATAAGCAGCTGGAAGGAGAGTGTCCAGAATGAGCACAGGTTGTCAAACCTGGCCTGGGACCTCTCTCTAGCCCCATTACATCATAAATCAAAACCAGAAAAGCTTAAAGAGACCCATCACTTATACAGGGAAGTCAGCCCAGGATGGGACTCCGGGTGCCAAGTCAGCTCAGATCATGCAGCTGCAGGGGCAGGGTTGGCCCAGGAATGGGGCTCTAGGGACGGGGCTGGCCCGGTAGAGAGGGCACAGCTCAATCCATCAAGGCCCCTGCTCCTAGTGGGCATCCACTGGCCCAACTCAGTTACCAGATTGTCTCTGAGGCTCTGGGTTGCAGGTCTGGGCTGTGGATAACCTCGCGGGGAACAGGCAACAGCCAAGAAAACAGATAACCATGCAGCTACACCACGCCTGAGAACAGATAACCATGCAGCTACACCTGAAAACAGGGTGAGGGAAAGGTGGCAGCACCAGCCGGGACACCCTGGGCCAGGGGAAGTTCCCGTGGCCTGGGCGAAAGGCAGGGCAGGTGTCCCAGGAGGAAGTATCCCGTGTGCAGGTGTGAGGTCGGGGAGAGCAGGTCACCTGTGGTTTATGTCCTCAGGGGCCAGCAGGTAGGCTGGCAGCCCGATGGTGGGGCTGTCCTGGCCCCAGCTCTCACCAGGGCCACCAAGGCAGAGACCTTGATAGAGTGTGATATCTCATACTTTTGGGCTGTGACTTGTACCCTCTAATATTTACTGCAGTTTTAAAAGTAAACTCACTTCTTTTAATCCCAAGTGCTTTCCTATCTCATCTGAGTAATAAAATATGTGAAATCACAGGTGAGTGGTATATGCTTTTGGGGTTTCTTTAGTCATTTTTTATTTTTCAATTATAGTTGCCACACAATATTATACTAGTTTCAGGGGATTTCCAGTGATTTCTTGCTCCCTCTCTTCTCCTTCTGGCACCTCCATGATGCGAATGTTAGTACGCTTAAAGTTGTCCCAGAGACTCCTTACACTATCTTCATAATTTTGGATTCTTTTTTCTTTTTGCTGTTCTGACTGGGTGATTTTTGCTTCCTCCTATTCCAAATCGCTAATTTGATTCTTGGCATCTTCTACTCTACTGTTGATTCCCTGTAAACTATACTTCATTTCAGTTAGTGCTTCCTTCGTTTCTGATCAGTCCTTTTTTATGTTGTTGATGTTTTCACTAAGTTTCTTGAAGTTCTCAGTAAGTTCCTTGAGCATTCTATAACCATTGTTTCTGTCTCCATATTTTGGCTGCTTCCCTGTGTTTGTTTCTATGTATTAGGTAGAACTGCTATGTCTCCTGGTAGAGTGGCCTTGTGTAGTAGGTGTCCTATAGGGCCAGTGGCTCAGCCTCCCTAGTCACCTGAGCTGGGCACTTTAGGTACACCCCTACAACAGTCTTGTTGTAGTTGGGCTTGATTGCTGTTGGCATCACCGGGAAGAATTGACCTCTAGGCCAATAGGCTGTGAGGACCGGTTGTGACAGAGGAGAAGCTGTTATGCAGGAGCTGATTCTATGGAGTAGCACTTGCTTCAGTGGGGCTTTGGTGCTCACCGAGTTCACCCCTTGAGTGTGTCGCTTGTGGATGTGTAGAGTTGTCATCTGGTGTGGTCTGAAGCTGACCACTGGGTGCACTGGCTCTGACCACCGGGCATGAGCTACAAAGCAATCTGGAGATGGCTGCTACTTGTTTGGGCTTGGAGGTGCCCAGGAGAGGCCAATCTGTGAACCAAGGCCGGCTGCTGCTAGTGCTGGGCCCAGAGCTACTTACTGAGAGGAATGTGCATGCTGAGGCCAGCTGCTGCTTATTGGAGAGATTTTAGGAAAATCTGAAGCCTGAGCCAGGACAGGCCATTCATATAGAGAAGCCACTGGAAACAGCTTGGGTGGGCCTGCAAATTTGGGTGGGACAGGGTCTCAGAATCACCAGGGCAGGGTGAACAGTGTGAGCCAGGTTGATGGAGACTCAGATATGGCACCTGCCTGTGGGCTTTGTGGTTGGAGGGCTCAGCAAAGGAACAATGACCTCTGCCAGCACTTTTGTCCGAGAGAAAGCTGCCCCCACAGCTCTTGCCCTGATGCCAACAATTTAGTTCCTCCTGTATGTCCCTGGTTCTTTTCAAGCTACTGCCCCAGCGTGGAGTTCAGAGGCAGTGAGTCTGAGTAAGTCCATCAGCAGGCCCTTAAGGGACTCCCACAGCCTCCGTGTCACTCAGCCACAATCCCCACTGGTTTTTACAGCCCCAAGTTACAGGGACTTCTCTTCCCGGTACTAGAAGCCTGGGCTGATGGATTTGGTGTGGGATTGGGACCCCTTGCTCCTCATGGGGACCTCTACCACCAAGATATCCTTCCCGATTAAAATAAAACGGCACACATGGGTGTTGCACTAACCCATTCCGCCCCTCCGCCCCTCCGCCCCTCCTCCAGTCTCAATGTGCTTTCTCCTTTACTTTTCTAGTGGGAGGCTTCCATTCAGCAGCTTTCGGGTGGTTCTGAATGGGTGGTTCTGTGGCCGAGTTGTACTAGTGATTTTAATGTGGCCGTGGGAGGAGGCAAGCACCTGGGCTAACCTAGGACACCACCTTGCCCTCTGTGGTACGTGCTTTTTCTTGTTTCTAATTCACATTTAGAATAAAGGCATTGCTACTAAAACGAGTAGTCCTCGGGAGTTCTCCGGCCACTGCTACCACTTAAGACATGCCCCTTCCCCTCCTCTCTCTCCCCCACCCCCGCAGGCCTGAGGAAGATCCCGCTGGGCAGGGGCTGAGGGTAAAATCTTGGGAACAGGTGGCTCAGGGAGGGTAAGGCACTCCAACACTCACAGCTTCCCTGTCACAGAGCCAACGAAGTTGTCATTCCCAGAGAAGGACAGCTGAATGCTGCTACCGGCTCCTCACAGCGTGTATAAACACTATCTTTAAAAACATTTTTAAAAATATATTTTATTGATTTTTTTTATAGAGAGGAAGGGAGAGGGATAGTTAGAAACATCAATGAGAGAGAAACATTGATCAGCTGCCTCCTGCACACCCCCTACTGGGTACATGCCCTTGACCGGAATCGAACCTGGGATCTTTTAGTCTGTAGGCCAATACTTTATCCACTGAGCCAAACCTGTTAGGGCTATAAACACTATCTTTAAAGAGGGAAGGAGCACAAATCCCTCCAAACCAGTGTCTTTAAGGGGCCTTTGCTCTTTTAAAAGCCATGCTGGGCCCAGTCAGTATGGCTCAGTGGTTGAGAGGATCGACCCATGAACTGGGAGTCATGGTTCTATTCCCCATCAGGGTACATGCCCGGGTTGCAAACTCAATCCCCAGTAGAGGGCATGCAGGAGGCAGCCAATCAGTGATTCTCTCTCATCATTGATGTTTCTATCTCTCTCTCCCTCTCCCTTCCTCTCTCTGAAATCAATAAAAACATATTTAATAAATAGAAATATTTTTTAAAATAATGGAAACCATGGGTCATGGGACCCCTGCTCTTCCCTCAAAAGGTAGAGTCACCATGAGCCAGCTGGTGGGCTGGCTCACCTGCCACCTATAGGAGACTGTACACTGGTGTTCTCGCACATGGGAGCTGGGATCTAGACTGCTCTGTCATAGTTTGTGTAGTTAAAGGACGTCATCTCCAGCATTCTGTAAATATTGACATTACTTTAATGCTCTGAAACAGTTCCCAGGGCATTTGATAGTCTCTCTGGCCGTTTTGCAAACACATGAATGAAACCGCAGTCCAGACCCACATTTCCACACCCGCAGACCTAATGGAAGTTTTCCTGAAAGTCCTTATTGACCACCTGCCATGCTTCTCTGCTATAGGACAGTGCTTACTGCAATTTCCACTTATTTCCTATGGTCGCACAGCCCTGATGGTCAGCTTTTTCTTGGATTGAGTCACCAAACAGATAACAAATGTGACTGAACATGCCCCTCTCCCAACTGCTTCACACACCACCCACAGTGCACCTTATCACCACCAGATGAGTCCAGGCCAGCATTGCTTCTCTCACCGTGGGCTCACGGCATGTCAGCCCCAGGCAAGGGTGAGGGAGCAAATCACAACATGTGCAGAGCTGTCTCGACTCAATCTGAGTGTGTCCCCAACCACAAGGAAGCACCATCAGGGCCTCCTCAGGTTCCATGAACACAGTGCGGCTGTCAGCCCGTCCACAGCGACCCATCCCCGGGCTTCCACTGGGGTCTGGGCAGGGTTGGCCGTGAAGTGAGAGTCAGGGTGGGTAGGGGTGCCCCCTGCCTGCCTATCAGAGAGACCCTGCCCTTGGCATGAGTACAGAGGGACAGTTTTGGGATAGGCCCTCTGTGGTGGACATCGTGGGATGAAGGTCTCTGCTCTATCCCCTACCCAAGCCATGGGTCGAGGTCAAACTGCAGGGCCCTGTCCATCTCAGGCCTGCCCACCACCCTCACCATGGGGCACAGACAGGGCCATTATTGGAAGCCACAGAGCAGGCACAGGCTAAGGAGCCAAGAGAAGGAAGAGGACTGAGTGGGGTGGAGAGGCTGCCAAGTCTATGGAGCTGGCAGTCTGGGGGTGGGGAGCATTTGCTCAGAGTCGTGGCCACAGGGCATGAGCACCCCCAGGGGCAGGAGCAGACTGGGCAGGCCCTCCACCCCACAAAACCTGCCCCAGGGACCGCAGGCCTCCCCCACGCCATGGGCAGACCTGAACAAGACCCAAAGACAGTCCAGGGCAGGGACAGAGTCACAGCGGAGTTGGTTTCTTCCTGACCCAAGCCCTCTCAGGTGGGATGAGAGAAACCTCGAGGCCAGGGCAGCAGACACCACCCAGGACCATGGCATCATGGAGGGCTTGGCTCTTCTCAGGGGCACTCAGTTCTAACCCCAAGTGGACCAGAGCAGCAGGTCTTCAAGGTGTGAACTGCAAGCAAGAGCCAGCAAGAGCATGTGCACTGGCCGCCCTCCCTGGGACTACCAGGAGGACCCCCGAGACCCCCCAGGCAAGAACATCAGCATGCACCCAAGGTGCCCCTGAAGCACAGCACACAAAGGCTGGTCAGTGGCCACCCCTGCAGCTGACCACACCACATGTCTGATTGCCAGGAAGGACCACCCCATCCCAGGCCCTGGGGACCCCCTAAAGATAGATGTGGACACACCATGGACAGAGGATCATGCTTGTAGGAAGAGGTAGGGCAGGACAGTCAATACCCCACACCCCCAGGTCAACTCTTTTGGGTGGGGCCAGTCAAAAGGCATCTGCCCCACCCCTATCCAAAGGCTGGGGCACCCCAGATTAGCAAAGTCCTTATGACAATCTGCTAAATTCTGTGGACCCTCCCCCAGAAAGCACACCTCCCTTCCCCGAAAGCTCAGATCCACAGCTCTAGCACTTGGGATCAGAGAGGCGGGGGACCTGGTGCCTCTGGCTGCAGAAGGCACTGTCTGCCAAGCCCTCTGAGCCCCACATTAAGTCACCTAGAAGTCACCTAGACCTCACTCTTCTGTCCAGAGGCCCTGGGCAGCCTGAGCAACCCTACCACCAGACCTAAGATGACCTCACAGACCAGATAGCCTCAGGCCAGTGGAGATGCTGCCAGAACTGAACATCCACGATGTCTCCTGGGCCAGGCACTGTGCCAGAGTATGTGGTAGGGGCTGGGGAGCATCAACAGATAAACCTGCCCATGTGATCAGGGCCACAAAGAACCACAGAGGCCCAGGGCAGGTGAGGTAAGGCTCTGCAGCTCACATCTGGCCCAACCCTGTGAACTAACTTCTTAGTTCTTCCCCAAGTTGGCAGCAAGAGCCCTGGGGCCACAGTCCGAACTAGACAGCAGACACACAGTGCCCACGCACGTGCTGAGACACCAGCTCCGTGTCTGCCTGCACCCAGCACATTCTCCCTAGTGTTCTGTCGTCCAAGACAATAGCTAGGAGCACTTCACATGCACTAGTCCACACGAAGATACACACTAGACTTCGGCTTTCACAAGACAGTGCTGTCTCAATGTCAGCACCTGGCACTGGACTGGAAGCTGAGATGCTGGACAATGCTTCCCAGTCTGGCAGGGCCTGCTGAGGGAGGCCTTGGGTAATGCCCAGGCTTTTACTCTAGTCCAGGAGATAAGACCAAACAGCAGAAAACCAAGAGGAAAAACCAGACAATAGCAACAAACCCCCAGAGGATCCAAATATTGTAGTTAACAGACACAGACTTTACATTACTGTGATTAGTGTGGTCAAGAAAATAGAGAGCAAGATGGCCAAGTTCACCAGAACTGAAATCTGCAAAATAAGAATAAAATTAGCCCAGCCAGTGTGAATCAGTGGTAGAGAGTCGTCCCATGCACCAGGAGGTCACGGTTCAATTCCCAGTCAGAGCACATGCTCGGGTCGTGGTTCAATCCCCAGTAGGGGGCATGCAGGAGGCAGCTGATCGATGTTTCTCTATCATTAATGTTTCTCTCTCTCCCTCTCCCTGAAATCAATAAAAACTTTTTTTAATTTTTTAAAGAATCAAATGAAAGCTAGAACTAAGAAATGAAACTCAATATATGGATTTAACAGAAGATTAGACATAGCTGAAGACAGGATCAGCAAACTGGAAGACATGTGAGTAGAAAATATACAAAGTGAAATACGGAGAGACAAATGGATGGAAAACAAGGGAAAGAAGATTAAAAAAAAACTTATAGAACATAGTGAAAAGGTCCAACCCATGTATAAGTGGAGTTTTGGAAGAAGAGGGCACAAAGAATAGAACAAAGGCAATATTTAAAATAATGCCCCAAAGTTTTGCAAAACTGAAATTCAAGATGTGTTATAAACCCCAAGCAAGTTAAATAAAAATAAAAAACACACCTACACCCACACCAAGCCACATTACAATAAAAAACAAACAAAAACCTCCTGAAAACTAAAAACACAAAGAAAGTCTTGGATGCAGTATCACAAAAGGCAGGCAGAGGGGGGAGGGGTAGAAAGAGTTCAATGTTCTAAGACCTATGAGTTTATATCAGACTTTAATAATCAAGGATACATGCTGTAATCTCTAGTGGAACCACTGGAAAAAAATGTAAAAGAATGCCTAACAAGCTTTCTAGGTGCGAGCTCTAAACTGCCCAAAGCCTGGAGCTCCAAGAATGGTTTGTCCAATTACTGGGCAGACACATCTGAGACCACACCTCAGCTGTTACAATCACTACTGTGTGGATACACAGTATACAATGAAATAATGACCCCAAATTACAAATACACCGTGAAATGAGCGTGCCACCCAGCGACCCTGCTCTCTGTCAGCCTCCTGCCACCCTCTCCAGTTGCCCAGCCTTACAGCGCAGGTCTCCCAGGGTTGCCCTGATCATCCACGGGAAGATGGCATGTTTGTCCTTCCCTAAAATCAGAACAGAATCCCAAATCCAACACAGAGCCAGTGCTCAGTGGGGCTTCCTTCCTGAAGGTGTGTTTGCTCCCCAGGTGATGGTAAAGCCTCCTGCCATCTCATGGCTGAGACCTACAAAAGCTGTCTGGCATCCCTCAGGGGCTTCTCCACCTCCACCTGTGATGTCTCATCTCCAACAGATGCGAATCACCCAAGGCCCAGGAGCAGCTCTGAGGTCCGACACCACGTGTACTCAAGGTTGGGAGAGCTGGAGTGGGGAGGTGGGTGAGGAATGCCCCTCCCTCAACATCCCCCTCGCTCTCTCCCTCAGGCAAACATATAATGGCCATGACCTACTGGACAGCCACATGTCAAGCCCACAAAGATGACCCCAGACAAGACCTCTGCCCCTGGTGCTCACCCTTAAAAGCCATGCACGTGCATGCTGCCCATTTACAAAGAGGAAGCTAAGGCTCAGAGAGGCTCAACAGCCCCAAGTGCAGGTCAGATGTGACCACCAGCCAGCCTGGCTCTTTCTGCTTCTAGATGTGTGGGAGGCCTGAGTGTCCCAAACCCTAGGGGACAAGAGGGGAGGGGGCGGTATGGGGGCCTGACTGAAGCAAGCAGGTCTCTGTCAGACAGAGGGACAGGGAGGGGCCAGCCCCTCTGGACACTGGCCTGCTGATGCACGTGCTGTGACACCAGGCAGGCAAGCTGCACCAAGCACAGCCACGGGAGCAGCTCTGACTCCTAAGCCAGTGCTCCCTTATCTCACCTTCCAGCAGCTGGCTCTGCTGGAACCCACAGACCCCGACGGGAAGGAAATCCTTTCCTCTGGGGTCCCCTGCAGGGTCTGGGGAGGCCCCACAACTGATGGATGAGTGAATGAATGAAGAGTGAATGAATAAATGAAGGACAAGTGAATGAAGGAATGCAGACTGAGATGGATAACAGAGATAAGTGAGGGGCTGAAGGCTGCACAACAGCCAGGGAGAAACCAGCATGTCGCAAAGGCCCAACCTAAAAAAGCCCCATGTCGCACAGTACATAGGACACCATGCCATGTGCCACACATCACTCACACACCAGGTCACGGCACGCATGCTGTCCATGATGGCACTCGCACATCGCATCACCTCAGCTATGGTTGGGCCTCTCCCTTTTTTGTGTAAGATCGGGGTGATTTCCGTTTATTCTTTCCTGGCCACATCTTCCAAACAGCACATCCTGAAGAGGAAGGGAAGTACCTACCGCGACCAAAGACTTTCAAATGGCAGAGTGCGGCCCTTACCTCTTGTCCATCGGACAGGTGAGGAGTGAGCATCTGCTGAGCCCCCACCGCCCCCTCAGCCCTCCCAGAAAGTGAGCCTCCTGGGATCTGTCCCCCAGGGAACTTCTGGGGACCCAGTGGGCCCCATCATTCCTCATCACACTCCTCATGCATCCGTGTGTCCCCTAAACCAATCACCACAGAAGGACAAGGCATATCTGTCCTGTTCCTGCACAAACAGAAAAGGGATACAATGGTATACTGGGCTCCCAGGCCTGGGGGCTGCCCTGACTCAGCATTCCCGAGGCCTGCCTGCCTGCCCCCTGCTCAGCTGCCCAAGGACGTGGACCTGTGTCCTGGCCGCAGACTCCCGGGAGCGAGGCTGGCGCAGGTGAAGCAGCACTGCAGGTGGCGGTGGGTCTCGGGCAGCGTGGAGCACACATCACCCTGGGCCAGGAGGTTTGAAGGGATCTGGGCCCTCTGCCCACAAGGGAGTGCCCACTCTCAGCTCACCCAGAGCAGGGCCGCTCAGAGGCAACAGTGAGTCCCAGGCAGGAAGTACCCTCTCCCCCTCCAGCCCTCACAGGGCACCTCACCCCAGAGCCTCTTCCCTCCATCTCTGTGCCCCCTCCTCCATCCCGTGCCCCCTGAACCCACAGGTACCCACGATGCCCAGCTCAGGACCTGAACAACCGGCCCCATCGGCTTCCTCGCCAGACACAGGGACCCTCCTTTCTGGGGCCGGGCAGACGTGGGCTAATGTCAAGGCAGGAGGCGCCTGCTCCCAGCCCCCTGGCCGTCCCTGTCTTCGGGGGGGCGGGGGGGGGGGGGGGGGGCGGCGCCTGCGGTCACTGCAGCTCTGTCCTGGGAGGGCTCCTCCTGAGCAAGACCCCGGCCTGCAGTCCCGCCTGAGGATGCAGGGAGCACGTGCTGCGGCCGGACAGGAGGGGCACTGCCCTGTAAACACCTGCTCCCTCTGCTGTTTTCAAAATATTCCTCAGGAGCGAAGTCCAGAGGGCGGCAGAGTAGCCCCACACGTCTGTCTCGTCTGTCTCGCATCCACCCGCGCCCTCGGGCTCCCGGAGCCTCCAAAGCCTCGCGGACGGAGTCTGGCCGCTTAGTTAGTCACGGGAAAGCGCACTCCCGGGGGCCTGCGGTGGAGACAGGGCTGTGCGGGCCTCAGGGCAGCTGGGAGCGGGCGAGGGCGCAGGCGCCAGGCTGGGATTTACTAGGAAGTCACCCTCGCCAGGGGAACGGCGAGAAAAGGGCTGAGCTCAGGGCGGAGTGGGCGTGTGTGGGACCTTTTCTTCCTGCCTGGTGTCCCCAGTCCTCTGCAGTCTGCTTCACGTCACAACTAAAGGGAAGCGCACGGCCGCGTGCCAGCTGTGCCCGGCAGCACCGTGTGGCAGAGGCTCTCCCCCACAGAGGGGGCAGCCCCCAATTTCCTCAAGTGCCACCTTTGGAGTCTGTCCTGTAAGTGGCTCCGGGGTTTGCACCAAGCATGCTGGATACAGAATCCCAACACTGCAAAACCCACACGCCTCCGACCACATGCCCCAGGGGCTCTGTCTCCTCCAGGTCAAAGAGGAGGGTGGCCTGTCCTGGACTGTGCTATGTACCAGGAGCTGCCCGAGATCTGGGCCGGTGACCCCCAGGGGTGCATGGGGGGCTACCCAAGTCTGAGGGCTTGAGAAAAAGATAAACATGGCCCGGCCGCGTGGCTCAGGAGTTCATGGTTCGATTCCCGGTCAGGGCACATGCCAGGTTTCAGACTAGATCCCCAGTGAGGGGTGTGCAGGAGGCAGTCAATCAACGATTCTCTCTCATCGTTGATGTTTCTCTCTTTCTCTCCCTCTCCCTTCCTCTCTGAAATAATTTAAAAATATTTTTTAATTTTTTAAAAAAGAAAAGGTAAACATGGGAGACTTCTGATGGTACCTGGGGGTGGGACAGGGTTTGTTAGTCACTGTCTCCACTTCCTGGCCTGCTGGAAGGGCCGAGCTGATGTCAGAAATAACGGCGCTGGGGTTCTGGCCCTCGGCCTGCTTCTGGTGCAGCTCACCTGGCCCGATGTGGACGCACCAGCATGGCCCATGGGGCGGCCGCGCCAGGCGCAGGCACTGTGGGCAGCAGCCCTGTGGACCCCTACGAGAGGCCGTCACCGCAGCAGGTGGAGACAGACAGGGAGCGGCGCTTGGCAACCCCTAGGGACTGGCACCCAGCTGCCTTCACAACCTTCCCCAAGAAAACGAGGGGAGGGCTGTGAGGGACCAGAGCTGCACGAGCTGGACTTCCTGCTCCCCTCCCGCTGGCGGCTGGCGGCCGGCGCCCTGAGGACCCACTCCTGGCTCACAGGACAACCACACCCTGGCCCCTGCCATGTGGCTGCCCCCTCCCTGGTGCTCCAATGAAGGACACCTAGGAATTCACCCGCTCCCAGCCAGCGCCCAGGTGTGCCGAGCCAGACGGCGTCTTCTGGGCATCCCGGTGGCACCCTGGCAAGGGGTGAGGGCTGTGTCACAGCAGTTGCAAACAATGAGCAACATGGCTGCTCCTAGCTGCCAGGACAAGAATGAGTGGGGGGACGCAGCCCTGGCATCCAAAGAAAGGGGGCCCACGTGGTAGGGGTAGGAGTGACAGACACCATGCCCCGCGGGCCGCGGGGGCAGGACCCTCTGTGTCCTTGGTCACACCACAAGCAGGGGCGTGACTGCCCAGCACATGTGAGGCTCCACGCGGGTCTCCATGGGGCCTGGGTGCTGCCGGTGAGCTGTATTCTGGCCACCAGCTTGGGCTCGGCGGCTTTGCCAGGGCCCCCATTCCAGACTTCCCGCTTGGATCCTGTTACTGACCAAAACCCCAATGCAATCCGTGACCTCATTATCTGCTGCCTTAGATGCTGCACCAAAGTAGTCGGTGCCTCTGCCCTGTCCACAGACCCCGGGGGAGGGGCCACCTCTAATGAACTCACAGAGAAAGAGGGGACCCGCAGGCAAGATACCCCCAGAGCAAAGGCTTCCTTGCACGCTGCCCTGAGCTCTTCCTGGGTACTGCGCACTCCACTCAAAAGCAGCAGTCAACACCAAAGATAAAATAAATAAAACCTGCGGTGCCAAAAATACCTCCCCACGGTGAGGAGCCACGCCAGCTTCCACAACAGCAGTGGTTGCTATGGATACGGGCTCCAGCCAGCAGGGGGCTGGGGACTGTGTGGAGAGGTGAGGGAGAGGGGACAGAAATGGGGGAGGAAATAGAGACGCACAGACCAAAGGTGGAGGGAGAGGCCAAGACCGGGCGGACAGACACTGAGGCAGAGACGGGGAGAGGACAGGGACGGGGCAGAGACTGGGGAGAGGACAGACACTGAGGCAGAGACGGGGGCAGGAGGCAGGGACGGGGCAGAGACTGGGGAGAGGACAGACACTGAGGCAGAGACGGGGAGGACAGACATAGGCAGAGACGGGGAGAGGACAGGGACGGGGCAGAGACTGGGGAGAGGACAGACACTGGGCAGAGACTGGGGCAGGAGGCAGGGACGGGGCAGAGACTGGGGAGAGGACAGACACTGGGCAGAGACTGGGGCAGGAGGCAGGGACGGGGCAGATAGGGGAGAGGCAACAAAGATGGGCAGGACAGCTGAGATGTGGGCAGAGACATGTACACGGGGTGGGGGAGGGGGACAAAGCAGTG
Source organism: Myotis lucifugus (assembly GCF_000147115.1). Classification (NCBI taxonomy): domain Eukaryota; kingdom Metazoa; phylum Chordata; class Mammalia; order Chiroptera; family Vespertilionidae; genus Myotis; species Myotis lucifugus. The sequence continues at coordinate 178,566 of NW_005871881.1, forward strand.
ATGGGGGCAGACAGAGATGGGGCGGCACAGAGAGGTGCTGGCAGGGGCAGGAGAGACTGGCAGTGAAAAGGAGAGGTGCCTGGCCCTCCTGCCCGGTCACTGGCACCTCTGACCGGGTGACGCTGACCTGCAATAGATTCTGGGAGGGGCAAGTGCTGAGCAACAGCGCTTACGCGGGAAGAAACAGCATCTCCCACAAACATGAACACGTTCTGATGTGAGCACCACGGGTCAGCCCTGTTCTCATACCCCAGCTCCCCTCACTAACACTGTCACCGCCGCAGGCTTCTCTCTGCTGTGGGGGTAGCCGGACCGCCCCCAGCCCGGCCTGCCCCGGGACACCACCAGGCAGGGCGACGGTGCGGAGGGAGAGCCACGCGGACACAGGCCCCCTTCCCCTCCCTGCCGCTGCGCCCCCAGCCCTGGCACACGGAGCTGTGACGGTGGACAGGTACGGGTGCCCCTCGTCCCCAAGCCCAGAGGCCAGGCCCCAGGCAGGAACTTTCAGGACAGACCTGAGTCCTCCTGCACCCAGTCCCGGCCCAGCCACACCCGCCGGGGGCTGTGCAGGGTGCTCAGGCGCGTCCCTGGAAGCCGCCCTCCCCGGGAGCCTGGCGTGTCTTCAGCACATGCAGCCTTCAGAGGCCTCACTTCCTGCCGCCACCCCTGCCAGGCAAGTGAGCCCGGACCAGGCGGCTCCTGACGGAGGGGCCCTACAGGCATCAGGGCACTCTGGGTTAATGCTCCTGCACCTCCCACACAGCGCCAGGTCCCTGCTCCTGTTTTCATGTCACCCTCCAAGGCCTGCAATGGCCCTGGTACCACTGACCAGGCCAGAGGTTAATACACCCCCGTGTGGCCTCAGGTGAGCCCTCCTCTCCAGCCCTTACCCAGACACACCCCCTCACAGCCAGCTGTCCTAGAAACCTGACCTGGAGCCCATGCCGATTGCTACCAATGGCCGGCTCAAAGCTAGCCTTGTCCATGGGCCCCAGCGCCCAGCATAGGAGCCTCTCAGCCCCTGTCACTCCCGCAGCCCCTAGCGCTGTGGCCAGAGCAGCCGAGGAGGCATGTCTTAGGCGTGGCTGCCTCCTAGGGCTTTGTGGGGAGCAGGCCCCTTGTCCAGTTTCTAGACAGTACCAGTTCCCTGGCATCTTCCGCCACTACGTCTCCCCAAGACCCCGTGCCCCTCCTATAAAGCAGGCCCACCGTGAACCCAGGATCATCTTCCACCTCGAGGCCCTCGAGTCAACTGCGTCTGCAGTCCCCCAGCAGGGCACATGGCCACAGGCACCTCTAACACCCAGCCCTGCACCTGGCGTCCACCGGCCATGGGCCTGGCCACAGGCACCTCCTCTATCACCCAGCCCTGCACCTGGTCTTCCACTGGACTCTGGGTCTGACCACGGGCACCTCTATCACCCAGCCCTGCACCTGGCGTCCACCGGGCCCTGGGTCTGACCACGGGCACCTCTATCACCCAGCCCTGCACCTGGCGTCCACCAGCCGTGGGCCTGGCCACAGGCACCTCCTCTATCACCCAGCCCTGTACCTGGCGTCCACCGGGCCCTGGATCTGACCATGGGCACCTCTATCACCCAGCCCTGTACCTGGCCGTCCACCGGGCCCTGGGCCTGGACACAGCAGCTGCCCCCGGCTCCCTGCCAGCCTCCCTTGGGCCAGGCAGCGCCAGGCTTCATGCCATATGTCCAGGCAGCGCCGCCATCTCTCTTATTTTTCCTTTTCCTTCTGTAAGTGAAGAAAGAAGGTCCGAGCGGCCACACTGTCTGCATCCCCAGCTACCGCAGCCCTCTGCCGCTGCCCACCCAGGCCCTTGGCCAGTGGGCCAGGCCTGCGTGCCCTCCTGGCTGCCACACCTTTCCCTGGGCCACACCCCAACCCCCAGCTGGTACCCCAGTCCAGCTTTCGCGCCCCAGCGGTCACATCCACAAAGATGCTCACGGCCCAGACAGTGCCTCCACCAGGCCTCCACCAGTGCCCCCATCACGATCAGGGCTCTGAGCTCCAGGGGCACCAGCCAAGACAGCCGACTGACTCCAGCCAGCGCAGCGGCATGGCCCCAGGCCCCACAGCCCAGGGCTGAAGAACTCAACAAGAGGAGGTCCGCACAGGCCGGCAAGGACCTGTGACTGTCAGCAGGACCATTCGTAATTACACTCAGTCTTTCAAAACCAGCCTGATCCAGCCTCCGCCAAACTACCTGTCCCGCCCCGCCCTCCGCATATTCCCTTCCCAAAGAGAAAACACAACAGAAACCTTTTGTTGAAAGGCCATCAGCCATAGAACATCCGCCTTCCCAGTTCCTGCCCTGTCGCAGGAGGAAGCCTCTGCTGCCCGGCAGGGCCCGGGCCACGCACCAGCACCCTGAGCCTCCAAGGGCTCGTTCCCACCGCAGCACCCCTGGGCAGGCAGGCCTCTACACTGACAAGCAACCCGGGACACCATGGCACACACGGCCTGTCCATGCAGCAGCCAGTGGGCGGGGAAGCCAGGGTCAGGCGCCATGGCTGCCACACACAGGCCACGGGAGCAAGACCACACAGCGCGCTTGTAGCAGCCCAACCGAGCCCAGCCGAGCCCACCAGGGCCCACCAGTCCACTGGGCACTGACCCCTCTGCTGTACTGTCAGGCACCCACACCAGACCTAGACCCCTGGCTCCTCTGAGGCCCTCCCAAGACCTGGGGCCGAGGGTGTGCCCTAATGTGAGCCTGAAGGGTGCGCCCCACTGCGCCCTCGGGCCCAGCCCAGGAACAAGGGGCAGCAGGCGGGGCTGACTGCTCCACCCTGCCAGGCCTGGGAGGCCCGGCCCTGCTCCACACAAAGGGCCAGCCTCAGGAATGTCCGGAAAGGGCTCCAGAGGCCCCGCTCGCCCTCCAGAACAGAGCAGCCTTTGTGCCTTATCGTCACCTCATCGCATCTCACAGAGGCGGGCGCCCCTCCAGGCCACAGACCTGAGCCGGACGCCAGCCAAACACCTGCTTCCGAGACCGAGGGGCAGGTGGGCCGGCGGGGCCCATGGGGCGGGTCTGCATCCTTGTCACCTAGACATGAGCCCTGGCAGGCTGCGCCACCCACCTCGCTCCCAGCACACAGGCACAGAAAACAGCTCTGGGGAGCCGAGGGCAGGGAAGGGGCGCCCCGAGCCCACGTGCCTCGGCATCCCTCCGCCAGGGACGCCAGAGTGGAAACTGCCAAGAACCCAACGGCGGGTGGATGGACAACAGACTGTGGAGGTCCACGTGGTGGCCAAGGGGCCGACTGCCCACTGCTCGGCCGGGCTGAGTCCCAAAGAGCAGGGCAGCAGGAAAGGCCACACACTCGTGAGACCCACGTGCAGGAAACAGGAGATCCAGGGACCCACAGCACAGGGAAGCAGCGCCTCCCTGCGAGGGCGCAGCACACCCCCCACCGAGGCTCCAGCAGCTTCGCTCTAAAACAGTAAAGTGCATGCCTCGGTCCTTCAGTGTCTTTTTATTGATTTCAGAGACAAGGGAAGGGGAGGAGAGAGAGAGACCTCAGTGATGAGAGAATCACTGTCAGCCGCCTCTTGCACGCCCCCTTACTGGGGATCGAAGCCGCGACCTGGGCATGAAGCCCTGAA
>NW_005871881.1:183469-185628 GCF_000147115.1 Myotis lucifugus
TCTTTTTTCACTTTCAAATATTTTAAAATTTAAACATATTTATTCATAGTTTTGTTTTATCTAATTGCCTCAAATTCCAATATCTCGGAGGCTTGCCAGTACTAGAGTGAGTCATTAACATTGCACCCACCTGCTCCCCATCCTCTCTCCTTTGCCCTTCAGGGCCCTTGCAATGATTCTTCCAAAAATGAACTCACTCTCCTGCTTGAACCCCTTAATTAAAAAGAAGAAATTCCTCGGAACCTGTCTGGGCAGGTGTCAATGGTTTGGTGCCGGCCAACTTGGCAAGACGCCTTTCTGGCTGGAAGAAACAGCACAGCGCCATGCTCCCCTGGGGGCCGCCATGCTCCCCTGGGGGCCGCCATGCTCCCCGGGCCCGGGCCGGGGCCCTGACCACAGGGCTGAGGAGACACACCCTCGTCTTGCAAAACGTGTCAGGCCTCGCCCCTGCTGGAGGCGGGGCCCAGCTGCAGGGGCGGGGCTATGCTCAGCCCACCCTGAATTCGCCCACCTCCACCCCCACCCCCCACCCCCCACCCGGGACAAGGGAGGCTGGGGGCCTCGCTCACCCCTGCAGTGGGCTCACAACGCAGGTGGGGCCACAATATGACTTTGCAAGGAAACCAAGAACATAGAAACAGACAAGAAGGGCTGGTACCAAAGTGAAGATGGCTGTCTCAGGAGATTCGGGGCAGCTTTTTTGTAAGATTTAATTGGCTTTACTAAACGATTCATGAATCAGGCAGCATCCCTTCTAGCAACGAGAAGGGAACGCCCAGGGGTCGCACACAATGAAAGGTTTTCGGGGGTAGCTTCTTTTTCAGGTTTCAGCACCTGCCCGTCTGTCACATTCCGAAGAACTGAAGTAGCTGGAAACATCCCCCGTGAAGTGGCCTCCCCACCCACTGCCGGCCACCGCCTCCATCCTGACAGTCCCCGCTCACTGGGGGGTCCAGCACTGGCACCTGGGGGACCTGGCCCTCTCCTCCCTACTGCCCCTTCCAGGATGAACAGGGGTGGGGGTGGACAAAAGCCCCTCATGGGCAGCAAGGCCTGAGGATGGCCCCTAGAGGTTGGGGTCCCCTGCCAAGTCTCAAGGCAGGGCCCCTTCTCCTGCAGAAGCCCACACCACCGGCACCAGGAGCTCAGGGTACAAGCAGCACCACGTCCAGCGTAATCCAGGTGGGCACCCTGTGCAGGTCGCTGGCTCAGGCAGGCAGGGCAGGCGGCCCAGGAGGCCCACATCTGCAGCAGCCTCCTAGCAGCACCCTTCACGGCTGGGTCAGGTCCCGGCTCCGCCTGACTGCCCATTGGGAGAGACCAGCATGATCTGATCTGTCTTCCCCAAACCCTGGATGATTCCAACAGGATCATCCCATATGGGGGCCCAAGTCAGAGACTGTGGGGCCAAGAAGAAGGCAAGGTGGCAAAAGATACAAAAATAATGATTAAAGGGGTGGGGGGGCTGCTCTAGATTAAAACTGACATGAGCTCGGCCGGCCTGGCTCAGTGGTTGAGCGTCGACCTACGACCTATGGACCAGGAGGTCACGGTTGGATTCCCGGTCAGGGCACATGCCTGGGTTGCGGGCTCTATCCCCAGGAGGGGGCATGCAGGAGGCAGCCAATTGACGATTCTCTCTCATCATTGATGTTTCTCTCTCTCTTTCCCTCTCCGTTCCTCTCTGAAATCAATTAAAATATATGTATTTTTAAAAAACTGACATGAGAACCAGAAGCAACACCCCATTACTGACTGGGTCCTGGATCCAGGCGGAAATGCCGAGCGCACGGGCACAGTCCACGTCAGCCGCGGCTGCCGCCCCCTTAGCTTCGATGCGCACAGCTGTGTTGTGTGGGAAAATGCCCTGTTCCTATAGGAGCTGCTGCTGGGTGCTCAGGGCGAGGTGTAAATGGGCCAGAATAACGCATATGCAGGGAGAGAGAAAATGCAGGTGTGGCAAACTGTTAAAAACTGGTAACACAACTTTCCTACATTTTCCAAAACAAAAAGTTGGTTAAGAAATAAAAACTGGATTGCTGGAGAGAAGAAAGCTCCCAGGAGGGAGGAGAGGGGGAGGTGGGGTCCCAGGGTGGGCGGAGTCCCCTGCACAGCTTGGAGGTGGAGGGGCGGGGTAGGGAGGACCCAGAAGCATGCCT
>NW_005871881.1:186891-187768 GCF_000147115.1 Myotis lucifugus
AAGAAACTTCCCAACTGCCTTCCAAAGTGGCTGCACCATCTGCGTTCCCACCAGCAAGGAGCCCCGGGGCTCACGGGCCAGCACTGCGCTGCCAGGCGCTGGCTTTTTCGCGTTCTAATAGGCGTGCTGTTTCAACTTGCATTTCCCTGTCAGTATGTGAGGTGTCTTCCCTTTTCATATGTCTATTTGCTATCTGATTATCTTGGTTAATGAGGTGTCGACTAAGGTCTTTGGCCCATTGTTTAATCACACTGTGCGTGCTTGTCGTTGCGTTTTAAGAGTTCTGTGTACATTCTGGGTCGCAGTCCGTTTTCGGGTCTGTGTTGGGCAAAGACCTTCTCCCAGTCTGTGTTTTGTCTTTCCGTTCTCCCTTAGTGGCTCTGCAGAGCAGTTTTCCATTTTAATCAAGTTCAACTTACAGTTTTCCTTTCTCGCATTTTACTTCTGGTGTTGTATCTAAAAAGTCATCTCCATGCCAAAGGCCACCTACGTTCTCTCCTGTTATCTTCTAAGAGTGTTAGCTCTGGTTTTACAGGGAGTCTGATCCATGACGAGCTAACTTTTGTGAAGGGAGGAAGTTCTGCACACACACCCCCTTTCTGCACGTGGGAGGCCAGCTGCTCCCGCCTGCCTGCCTCCCCGAGGGCAGCTGACTCTAGGATGTGGGTCTGTTTCTGGGCTCTCTAGTCTGTCCCAATGATCTAATTGCTATTCTGTCACCCAATACACAGTCTTGATCTTTTATTTTATTCTTTTCCAAAAATCTTTATATTATTAAAATGCTGGCATAATTGGATGTAGAAATCAAGGCTTCCGGGCGATCTTAGAATTCAAGCCTCCCAGGAACCGAACCGGATTGGAAAACTTTTTGAAGCAG
>NW_005871881.1:190541-193875 GCF_000147115.1 Myotis lucifugus
CTTCGTTTTCTCTCCAGGTCTCCCACTGGCACAGAAGTGCAGTGACCCGAGCAGCTGGGCCGTGCGCAGACTCCGCTCCGGCCGCGGGGCAGGATCAGCGCCGACTCGAGCACCGTCTGTAAGAGGGGTCCCCGTGGACCCCTCGTGGGCCGGCGGTGGCCCAAGGACGTGGAGACGTGGGAACCTGAGCCAGAGCGAGGGCAGCGATTCTGGGCACACTTGCACTTCCTACCTCAATATCGTAATGTGGTCTGATGCCAGGATAAACGTCCACTTGGAAGAAAAGAGACAGGAATAATACTTTAAAATGGCTTCCCCAAAACATCAGTGTCATCTCTGGACATGTGCAGAGTTCAGGTGACGCCTCACTGCTCCCTCGGCAAAGCACTTCCAACACTGAGGACGCCAAGGGGATCTGATGTCCTCCAAGTCACACTGTGAGATCCAGAAACGCGCACGGCCTTCCCCGGGCAGGAGACCCAGAAAAAGCAGGCAGGTGACGCTGTCTCAGTTCTGGGTGCCCCAGAGGCGCCCAGAGGTGCCAACGCCCCCTGCATGCAGAGGGTGAGAAATTACACAGACTCTGAGGGTGGGACTTGGGTGTCGGAAGCTGCCGGCCAGGCGTTCTGAGACAGGGAAGGCCCTGAGGGCTAGGAAGCCTCCTGTGTGAAGCTCCCTGCACTGACGGCGACGCTCCAGGTGACCCACCCTCCACTGGGAGGGAGCCTGACATCAGGCGTCCACACTGGAGCCCTCTCTAGGCAAAAAGCCAGAACACCACCCACTGTGCTCCCCATGTGCAGTGGTCCTCCAGGCCTAACCTGACACCCTACCCTCCACACTCATCTCCAAGCCTAAGTGGACGGCCACCAGGCTGGGCCTCCTCCCAGGATGATGCTATCTCCTCTCCACCTATGTCCTCACCGCTGGCCTGAGTGGGGGTCCTCAATAAAGTGGGGGAAACAGCAGCCTCTGGTGGGGTGAGGAGCAGGTTCCCAGCTGCCCTCAGCTGGTCCTCACCCCCCAGCAGCAGGCAGACGCCCAGCGCTGCACTGGCTGAGGCAAACATGAGCAGGACCCTCACTGGGGAGATACAGGACGGTCTCCCTGCTGGCTCGGGACTCCCGGGAACGCCGGGCCAAGGCACATGGAGGCCTTCTCCAGCCTTCCCACCACCAAGTCCAGGCCCTGGACAAGGCAGGCTCCACCTCTGAGCTCTGCTCAGGCCCTTGCCCTAAAGGAAATGAGGGGCGACAGCCTCCTCCTCCCGCCGGGGTCACAGCACCCACAATGCCGCGGCCAAATCCCCTGTGCTCCACGGCTGAGGTCTCACCAGGCCTGCCGCCTCCTGCCTGGGCATGACCCGGGAGCACCGGGGTGCGCACTGCCATGCCGGAGGCCGGATCACTGGGCGGTGGGACTGCACAGCTACTCTCTAGAACCAGGAAGCCTCCTCCTCCCTCCCCCACCCCTCGTCCCTGATCTTCCCTCTCAGATCTTCGCTCCTCTGCATTCTCGTGAGCAGTGATGCCCACTCACTCCCGTGCCATCTCAGGCCCCGGCCACCTCAGCAGGGCCATGAAGGGGAGGGGCAGCTCTTTCGTCCAGGGACTCCCTGGGACACGCCTGCATTTCCACAGCAGGACCAAGGGCTTCACTCGGGAGGGCGACCTCTGGGTCCTTTGTCTCAGGAAAAAGGCTGAGGACAAGTCAGCACCACCAGCCTAGTCCAGCGTGCCCGTGCTCTCTCTCCTTCTCTCTCAAACACACACACACACACACACACACACACACACACACATCTAGCCAGAGCCTGGAGGACAGAGCAACCAAATCCCTTTTCTGAGCCGAAAGGCAGGCAGCCTGCAGTGTGGCAGTGGCCTGCGTCAAACCTGGAAGGCCCGGCTAGCTTTACGGGCGCTGGGGTCAGCTTACACCACCGAGGCCGGCCTCATGCTGGACAGCTGCCCCCACAAGACAGAGGGCCAGTAAACACCCACTGTTACAGGCATGGCCCAGGCTGCCACGGCGCCCAGGGCAGCTCGGGTTACGGTTTATATAATCTTCCAGGGCTGGGACTGACACAGCCATCGCAAGGGCAAGGTGATGAAAAATGCATGCCCAGAGCCTTTGCAAAAAAAAAAAAAAAAAAAAGCCACCCATCTGCCTTCAGCATCACTGAGTTTTAAGACCTCACGCACCCACTTTGTGAACAAATGGGCTTTGGGAGCTCCGAGAAGCACTCACAGCACTTCCAGGCCTCGTCCAGCAGCCCAGGACCACCAGCCCACCCTCAACAGGCCTGGGTCCGGAGCAGCCCCTTAGGGACCCCAGGCCAGGGCACCTACACCTGGCAAGACTGGAAGGTGCTCATTAAAGCGCAGCTCAGAGTTCCCAAGCCCAGGACTGCCCGGCAGCCCCCACACTTCTGCAAGGACACAGGATCCACACCGCCTGGGTCAGTACAGCCCTGAGTTCCGAGTAGGGAGGGGCCGTGAGAGACACACCCTCCAAGTGCTCACTCTCGTGTGGGCCACGTTGTGCCAGACTCGGAGGCCACACACGGGGAGATCCCACCTCCACCCCCAATCGGTACCACATGGAGCCACCCTCACCCCGCCCCACACGCCGGTCACACACAAAGGTGAGCGCTGCTTCAGGCCAGGTAGGCCAGGCACGGAAGGAGGACATGCAGGGCCCACCACGCACCTGCAGCTCGCACCAGGCCACCTCCACCCAGGTCTCCGTGTCCAGCCCCTTGTACACCGTCTTGAAGGAGCCGCGGCCCAGCTCGATGTCGAACTTGAGGAAGCGGCCGTCCAGGGAGGTGGCCACGGCCTTGAGGTCATCCTCATCGTCCTCCTCCTCCTCGGGCTCATCCCGGCGGACAGGCCCGGGCTCCGGCCTGGCCTCAGGCGCCCCTGCGTCCTCCTTCCTCACCGCTACCGCCTCCTCTCGAGGGCCCGTCCGGGGCGGGCGCCGACACCGCATCCAGGCCAGGATCCTGCGCACCCGCGGGCTCGGAGCCAGGGGCGCTGGGGGCGCAGGACGACGAGCGGGCGCGACAGGACGCGGTTCCGGCGAGCGCCCGCGGGTTACCTCGGGCGATGAGGAGGCGCGACTTTGCAGAGAAGCAGCACCCGGCGCTTGAGGGATGCGGGGGCTGAGCGCTGGGCGCCTCGGTGACTTCAGCTCGGGGGAGTCCTTCATGGTCTGACTTCACTACGCTGCGCACGAAGTAGCATTGGGTGCCGGGCCGACCGCCCTGGACTGGGCTCGGCGACGGGTCCGGCCATTCACATGAGCTGGCCGAGCCTGGCATCCCCGGGCATTC
>NW_005871881.1:194551-205662 GCF_000147115.1 Myotis lucifugus
TCATTACGCGCTCCCTGAACCTTCAGCTGCGATCGGAATCCAGGAAGTGAATCGAGTTACGGCGCGGAATGAATTTCGCATGGGATCCGGCTCCGTCCTGGCGCTCGGGAGGACAGGGCGTCAGCTGCAACGCAAGGCGGGGCTGGCACGACCACATGGCCGCGGGGCTGGCCGCCACATACGGGCGTGCTCCCGGGGTACAGGCCTCCGCCCTCCCGGGGACACGCAGCACGGTCCGCGCTGACCCCTGCAGACCCGGCCCCGCGGGCCTTTGGACTGCCTCGCGCAGCTGCCGGCCGGAGAGCCCGTGTGTCCGGGAGAAGAGAAACAGGCTCACCTCCTCACCTAGCGCAGCAGGTGTGCCAGGCCGCTGAGCCTGCGCCAGGGCAGCATGGGCAGGCCAGAAGGCAGCGGTCCAGCGCCGGGGTCCCCGCCCTTGGGAAGACCTCAAGAAGATGCCTCCGCCCCGCCCCGCCCCGCCCCAACGGGGCCTCAGCCTGGTGGAGGGGTGGGGTGGGGTGCCCCTCTCACTTCACTAGGACCCGCCAGGACCTCACCACCTCACCAGGAGGGTGAGTGCTGTCCTCATAATTCCCATTTTTCAATTGAACAACCGAGAGCCCAAAGGCCGAAATTATCTTCTCTGAACCCCAGAGCTCCTAAACAGGCGAACTGCCCTGTGGGTGGCGAGGGCAGGAGAGCCTTGCGGAGGCCCCGCCCCAGCGCCTCCTCACCCCCGCCTTTAAATGGCACCGTCCTCTCTTTGCGGATCCTCTGGACTCCCACAGACATGCCCTTCTCTGGAGCACCTTGAATCTTGCGTCAGGGAAATGGCCTCCCGCAGACTACCCTGCTAGTTTCCCAGCCCCACTGCGTGCAGGCCCTGGGCGCACCCCCTCCCCTGTCCTCCGTGAGCCTGTGGTGTGTGGTCATGGGCCCACTTCCAGAGCCGGAAAGGGAGGCACGGGGAGGCAGCTGCCAGGGGAGATGCCAGGCTGTTCTCATGTTGGTCCCTGCCCCCTGCCTGGCACACTGTCAGCACACAAACTTTCAAACAGGTGGTGTACCTGTGGCTGCTGGGCCCGGGCCGTGGCACAAAGGCACTCAGCGCTGGCAGCCCTCGGCGTGGGCGGGGCCCGCTGACTTTCCAGAGCAGCAGGACTTGTGAGGTCCGGCCGGTGCCCGTGGGGCTGGAGCCAGCAGAGACCACCTGGGGAGGGCTGACAGTCACACGTGGCAAAACCGGGAGAAATCGCACCATGGAAATGGGCAGATGCCACGGATCAGGACTACCCCCAAGAGCCGTGGTCCCACGGAGTGCTGGACTGGGCTGGGCATGTGGCTCACACCTGCTAAATACAGACTGCAGTCCTCACTTCTACTCGTGGGACGGGCATCAAGCTCAGAGTCCACGTGAGGAAGGGTTAACAGCAGACCCAGCTCTGCCCCCCGAGGACACCCTCTGATGTGGGGACCTGAGCAGGTCCTCCCCCCGAGTGGGGGCCTTCCGGGCAGAGGAGGGCGGGTGAGGGTCTTCCCTGTGGGGCTACAGACCCAGCCTGGCCCTGCCCTTCGCACGACCCTGGGCCGTCCCGCCCTGCCGAGCCCAGTATCCCCCCTGAAGAACTGGCCTGACCTCCTGGTTTCTCCCATCTGGAAGACTGCCAGTTTCTCCAAGACTCAGTACGTCCTCAGGCACTGGGAGTCCCGACCTGGGATAGGCGTGCCTCGCCTTTCCAAGGGGAAACTCAGCAGGGGTGGATCTCTGCATGTCCCAGACAGATGCATGTCACCAGACTGGCCCCACTGGTGGCATGTGGCCATCATGCCTGCCTGGTGATGGAGAAGATGACTGGCCATTCACATTGTGGCCTGTGAGCCGCTGCCCACCCACAGCCGGCAGGTGTGCACAGTATGGCAGCAGTGTTCCCACACATCACAGAGCAGCTAGGGCCTGGGCGACGGGGAGAGCCTGCCCTGCTGAGTGCAGTGTGTGCTCTCGGCCCTAAGCTGGTTGCAGGCCCCCTGCTCACACGCCTCCGTGGCAGGGAGCTTGACTCCTCTGCTGCCCCATGACCACGGAGTCCATGGCTGAGCAGCTAGTGGAGAGGTCACCGTTCCCTTTGCGAGAAACCTTGCGCTGGGCTCTGGTACAGATCCTAGGATCCGGGAAGGGGAAGGCGGAGGCGTCCTTGAACAGACCTTGGGACCAGAACTTTGCCAGGATCACTGTGTGTCCTCAGCCACGTCTCTTGACACCTCTGAGCCTCTATCCCTGGCTCTGACGGGGAGAGAAGCACTGCCTGTCTGGTTGCCTTAGGCTGGGACAGCCAACCCGGTGGGAAACACGCCGCACAGGGTCTGCCCGGCTGGTGATGGCAGCACCTCTCTCTGCTGCCTGGAGCGGCCATCTCAGTGGCTGTTGGGGCCAAATGGGTTGATTCTCTCCATGTCACAGATGAATATGTTGAGGCCCAGCCCAGAGACTTTTCGATTTTAAGTAGCTTGCTCAAGCCACAGAGCTAGCCACGGTGACCCTCCACCACCAAGAGCTTTCAGCCGCCTACCTCAGACTCCAGTGCCAGCGAGCCCCAAGTCACCCCAAGTCCAGTCTGCCCTGGTGCCCAGCCTAGTCAGTAAGATGGGCACTTCCAGGGCCAGAACCCAGCAGGCAACAGAACCATGTCAACAGTTTGGTTATCTGTGAGATGGACATAATGGCCATAATCAACAATGCTGAGGTGCAGTCAGTATTCAACACAAGTTCACTCACGGAGGCAGGGAGGGAAGAAGGCAGATCCCACCGTCCGCCTCTGCTCACTCCTCCCTGGAAAGCACCTCAGCAGCGTGAGGTTGGCCCTGCCCGAGGGAGTGCAATGTCCGGCACTGCCTCTGAGTGAGCTCAGGCAGCCAGGACAGTCTAGTGGTCAGACCAAGTGCAGCCTCCTGGAGCCCCCACAGGGCACAGCACAGGGAGGCAGCCCCTCGCCAGCAGGGGCCACTGGACCACCGTGTGGAGCCGCCCAGTACCAGGCAGGACAGCAGGGAGCTCTGGTCCTGAGGGCACGGTGAGGGCGTGGAGGCAGGAGAGCAGAGTGGGGGGTGGCAGGAGTGCCCTGGGAGCACAGGGACCTGCAGAGGAGGCCTCTCAGGGACCAAAGGAAGGGTACAGTGGGGGGAACACGTGGGTGGGGTTGTGTGGCCTCTGAAGAGTCCTGTGTGGCTTGGGGGGCAGTCTGGCCCTTCCACTCCCACCCCACCCGATGGTGGCAGTGTTCTATAGCAGCAGTCACCAGCCTTTCGGACCTCACAGACCACCAGTGGTCCGCGGACCTCCAGCCGCTGTTCTATAGCACAGTCTCTATTTTATTCTTCTTCATAATTAATACGCTGATGTAACATTTTCTTTACTCCCAAATTTAAAAACATGTTGATTTTTTTAAATAACAGCTTTATTGAGGCATAATTCACACTCCACAGAATTCACTTTTGTAAAGTGTACAATTCAATGGTTTTTAGTGTCTTCACAGAGTTGTATCCCCATCACCACTCTCTAATTCCAGAACATTTTCATCACTCCCCAGAAAAGCTGTCCCAGTTCCCAGTCACTCCCACTCGCGCCCTCTCAGCCCCAGGCTGTCTCTATGGGCCACCTCTGCTGGACTCTCATGAGTGGGGCCTCGCCATGGTGCTCCTTTGTGACTGGCTCTCCCCCTCAGCATGACTGACAGCTCATCCAGGTGGCAGCAGGTGGCAGTACTTTGTTTCTTTTTATGGCTGAACTAGAGGCCCAGTGCATGAAAATTCATGCACTGGGGGGGGGGGTTCCCTCAGCCGGGCCTGCCCCCTCTCACAGTCCTGGGGCCCTCAGGGGTGGGAGGCGACCCAGAAATCAGGGGAAGGTGATGCCCCATCACACCTCTGCTGCTGCCACTGCCGGCAGCGCAAGCCTCAGCCGACCCTGGTTACCTGCACCTTGGGCGGCCCTGGGCGGCTGGAGGACTGAGGGGACTGGGGGACTATGGAGGCAGGCATGCGGGCCCAGCCTTACCACGCACCTGCTGCCCTGGCAGGGCTGAGGGGACTGGGTGCCGCCATCTTGTGGCTGTGGACGTCGCCATATTTGAGGGTGAGGCAGTCAATTAGCATATTCCCTCCTTATTGGCTGTGGGTGCCGCCATCTTTGCGACAGCGTGAGGGTCAATTAGCATATTTCATCTTTATTAGATAGGATAATATTCATCGAATGGGTCTGGCCAGTGTGGCTCAGTGGTTGAGTGTTGACCCATGAACAGTTCGATTCCTCATCAGGGCACATGCCTGGGTTGTGGGCTCGGTCCCCAGTAGGGGGCAAGTAGGAGGCAGCCAATCAAAGATTCTCTCTCCTAATTGAGGTTTCTATCTCTCTCTCCCTCTCCCTTCCTCTCTCTGAAATCAAGAAAAACTTATTTTTTTAAATATTCATTGAATGGATATACATACTGATTTTTTAAAAGCATGTTCACATTATAGAAAATTTATAAGACAGAAAAAGTGGAAATAAAAATTTTTCAGTGGTCCTTGTGTTACTATCCAAGTGTGACACCCAGGGCACCCCCTGCAGCTGCATGTGTGTGTTGGTGGCAGTTGTCTCCTCAGGAGATTCTTAGCAGGCTTGAATCAAATAAATGAATTGCAGTTTGAACCTTTCCTCTTATGCATAGTTATTATTTAATTTTACTTAATTAGATTTGCACCAGATGCAAAATCATACCTCCTGTTTTGTGTGTTCCCGAGCACAGGGCTTTAGCCCTCAGCAGCCCTAGGATGCGCAGGTGTTTGATATCTCCTCCCATATCCTGCTGAGGCAGCCAGGGCGGGGGGGGGGGTCCATCAGCCCACAGCCTTCCCTGAGGCTCAGCTCTAGGCCTCAGGAATGTTTTTCAATGGACACAACTCTTAGAAATGGTTTATTTTCATTTTCTGCTGAAGAATTTTAGGAAGAACAGCTAAGACCAGTCAGTGGCCTGAGTAGTGGGGACTGCAGCCCAGTCTCCACTGGGAACTGCAACATGGGTACCACATTGACTGTACGCCTGAGACCTGGGGGCAGCAGCAGCCAGTTTGGGAGCTGGAGCGGTGCCTTCACCCTGATGCCCTCTGTGCCCTGGCTTCTCACTCTCTTCTGGACTTGGTGAAAGAAATCAGGTGTGACCTCTGGGTGCTCACAAGAGAAGGTGCCAGTGACCCTCTGGGCAATTCCCTTTGCAGCATCCCAAAGCCAGACTCAAGTTGTTGTGCAAACAGAGGGCTATGAGGCCCAAGGGGCTTACGTGGATCATGAAATATGGGGATGAGCAGAAGAAAACAAAGGCCATTTTTCAAACTTTTATTTTTTATTTCTTTTTAATCTTTATTGTTGAGAATATTACAGATGTCCCTCTTTTTATTTTCTTTTTTATATTTTTTATTGATTTCAGAGAGGAAGGAAGAGGGAGAGAGAGATAGAAACATCAATGATGAGAGAGAATCATTGATAGGCTGCCTCCTGCAAGCCCCCTAATGGGGATCAAGCCCACAACCTGGGCATGTGCCCTTTATCGGAATCAAACCTGGGACCTTTCAGTTCTCAGGCCGACGCTCTATCCACTGAGCCAAACCAGCTAGGGTGATGTCCCTCTTTTTCCCCCCATTATCACCCTCATCCTGTTCCTGCCTCCGACCTCCCCCACCCGCCCAGGCCGTCACCACTCAATTGTCTGTGTCCATAGGTAATGCATATCTATATATATAAAAGCCTAAGCAACCATCCGACCATTCAGCTGTCCAACCGGTAGCTATGATGCACAATGGCCACCAGAGGGCAGATGCTCAATGCAGGAGCTGCTGAGCTGCGGTGACTTGGCAGCTGCGGTTCTTGGATGATGCACCTGGAACCGGAGAGGAGAGAGCCCGATTTCGGGATGCGTCACCTGAGAACCACCCTCTCGCAATCCAGGACCCCTCAGGGGATGTCAGAGAGCTGGTTTCAGCCTGATCCCCGCAGACCAGGCTGAGGGACCCCACCGGTGCATGAATCCATGCCTCTAGTATGTATATAAGATCTTTGGTTAATCTCTTCCCACCCCCTATTCCCCTTCCCTCTGAAATTCATCAGTCTGTTCTATGTTTCCATGCCTCTAATTTTATTTTATTAATCAGTTTATCTTATTCATTAGATTTCTTATTCATTTATTTTGATTTATAGATTCAATTGCTGGTAGGTATGTATTTATTGCCATTTTATTGTTCATATTTTTTACCTTTTTTTTCTTCTTCCTCTTCTTAATGAATACCTTTCCACATTTCGTGTAATACTGGTTTGGTGGTGATGAACTCCTTTACCTTTTTCTTGTCTGTGAAGCTCTTTATCTGACCTTCAATTCTAAATGATAGTTTTGCTGGGTGGAGTAATTTTTGTTGTAGGTCCTTGCTTTTCATGACATCGAATATTTCTTGCCACTCCTTTCTGGCCTGTAAAGTTTCTGGGCATTCCCTTGTATATAACTAACTGCATTTCTCTTGCTTCTTTTAAGATTCTCTCTTTGTCCTTAACCCTTGGCATTTTAATTATGATGTGTCTTGGTGTGGGCCTCTTTGGATTCCTCTTGTTTGGGACTCTCTGTGCTTCCTGAACTTGTAAGTCTATTTCTTTCACCAGGTAGGGGAAATTTTCTGTCATTATTTCTTCAAATAGGTTTTCAATATCTTGTTCTCTCTCTTATTCTGGCACCCCCATGATGTGAATGTTGGTACACTTGAAGTTGTCCCAGAGGCTCCTTACACTATCTTCATATTTTGGTTGTTGTTGTTTTCTTTTTGCTCTTCTGATTGGGTGATTTTTGCTTCCACATATTCCAAATCATTGATTTGATTCTCAGAATCATCTATTCTACTGTTGAATCCCTGTAAATTATTCTTTATTTCAGTTATTGTTTGCTTAATTTACAACTGGTCTTTTTTTTTATGTCTTTGCATTCTCAGTAAGCTCCTTAAAAGTCTCACTAAGTCCCTTGAAGCTCTCGTTCAGATCCTTGAGTAACCTTATAAACATTGTATTGAACTCTGTATCTAATAGTTTGATTGCTTCCATTTCTTTCATTTGTGACATGTGTCTTTGTCTCCACATTTTGGCTATTTCCTTGTGTTTGTTTCTAAGTATTAGGTAGAGTTGCTATGTCTCCTGGAATTGGTAGAGTGGCCTTGTGTAGGAGGTGTCCTGTAGGGCCCAGTGGCTCAGCCTCCCTAGTCACCTCAACTGGGAACTCTAGATCTTGTTGTAGTTGAACCTTGATTGCTGTTGGCGTCACTGGGAGGAATTGACCTCCAGGCCAATTGGCTGTGAGGACCAGCTGAGACTACAGTGGGAGAGCTGCCGGGCAGGAGACACTCCTATGGAGCAGGACCTCCTTCAATGGGACTTTCGTCCTGGAGTCTGCCCCTTGAGTGCCTCACTTGTGGATGTATAGAGTTGTAATCTGGTATGATTTGAAACTGTCCACCAGGTGCACTGGGTTTGGGGCCTCCTAGGAGGTGCAAACTCAGCCACTGCCTGGGGCCACCTGGTGGGAGCTACACAGAGATCTGAAGATGGCTGCTATTTGTATTGCTTAGAAGTACTCAGGCGAGGCCCAGCTGTGAAGTAAGGCAGGCTAGTGCCAGGTCTTGGGCTTCTTACTGATAGGTTTGGGGCACGCTGACTCCAGATGCTGCTTGTTTAAGAGATTTTAGCAAAGTCTGAAGCCTGAGCCAGGACAGGCCATTCATATAAAAAAAGCTGCTGACAACAGCTTGGGTGGGGCTGCAAATTGGATGGAGTGGGGTCTCAGGGAATCACCAGGGCAGAGTGAACAGTGTGGGCCACACTGATGGGAACTCAGATATGGCTGCCAGTCAGCTCTTGGATGGGGAAGGTCTCAGTACAGGAACAATGACCCCTGTGAGCACCCCCGTCTGAGAAAAAGCCACCCCCAATTTCCTGCCCAGATACCAGACAGTCCAGTTCCTTTCCATATGTCCCTGGATTCCCCCAAAGCCGCTGCCCAGCGTTGGAGCTCAGAGGAAGTGAGCCCATGTAAGTTCATGCTCAGGCCCTTTAAGAGGAGCAACTGGGCCTTCAGCAGCCTCCCTGTCACTCAGCCACACTCCCTGCTGGTTTTTATAGTCTGGAGTTATGGCGACTTCTCTTTCCAGCTCTGGAACCCTGGGCTGGGGGTTTGGTGTGGGGCTGGGACCCCCTGCTTCTCATAGGAGGCCTTGGAGATATCCCTCCTGATTAAAAAATCACACGGGTGGGTGTCAGACCAGCCCATTCTGCCTCTCCGCCCCTCCTACCAGCCTCAACGTGCTTTTTTCTTTACTTCTCTAGTAGGACTTCCCTTCAGCCATATTTCAGATGGTTCTGGATGATGGTGGTTCTGTATTTTAGTTGTAATTTTGATGTGGTTGTGGGAGGCAGCGAGTACCTGCGTTTACCTATGCCGCCATCTTGGTTTGCATTTTTATTTCTCCTTAAAGCCCCAGGATTTTGGCCCAAGGATCTTGAGAAACTGCTAGCCTCCCAAAGTGGGAATAGGTCGCTGATTCCAATGGGTGGTGTGGATCCCCAAGTAAGTCGAGCAGCTAAAATAAAAGTAATAATGATGATGCCAGCACTACTAGGTACGTGGTACATGCCCAGCACCTAGCTGTGTCTTTGCAGGAATTCTCTCACTCATCCCACAATGTCTTAGAAGTGGCCCTGTGATCATCAGGTAGGAAGTAGCAGAAAGGCCACCAGACTGACCCAAGCTCAACCTACATCCTGGACATGATAGGCCAGCTCCCCCCCAGCCTACCACGAGCTGCTGCTCAACCTGCGGCTGCTGCTGACCAACCTTCGTAAGGCCTCCATGGCCAGGCCCTGCCTCTTGGCCTTCGTTAACTCCATGGCAGGTCCTTGGCCAGGCTGGTACGTGCCCTCCACACCAGCTCTGTCAGCATCTGCATCCATGCAGCCATGGTGGCCGTGGAGGTGCTGGGAGGAGTCTGAGTGGAAGAAAGGTGTCTCTTCCTGTTTTCGATTACATCAACCCCACTGGGCGCAGGGCACACAGCATCCAGCATCCTTTGACCTCACGCTGGTCACACTGTGCCCCTGTGAGCGAGTAGTGAGTGCATGGCAGCACCACCATCCATTGGGCCCGAGCACCACCGGAGGTGGCCGCCCTCTTACACTTCAGGCTCCTCTCTGCTCCCAGCCCCAGCGCAAGCTGCTTTCTGGGCCCCAGAGGTCCCCATATGCTCACTCATGCTGGCCCCTGGCACTGCCATGGTGTGGAACCCTCTATTGGAAGAACCCCACTCTGCTGTGCCCAGTATCAGCTTCAGCTCTCTTCTGTGCTTCTAAACTCCTTCCTCTTTGGGGCTCCATCTTAATGGGAAGGCCATGGGTCAGAACCCTCCCTTAATTCTAGTTTGATCTCAGACCCAACATGTCCATCCCCTGCTCTCCAGGGCAGCCGCCGCCTCTGAGGCCCTGGACTCTAGGCGATGTTCTGTTCTTGGCCCTGACAGTTCATGTCACCACCCTGTCTTGTCTGCTGCCTTCGAGTGATTCCCTGGGCAGACAAGTACCGGCTTCCTGGAAAGAAGTTCAGGGTTGGAGCAAAGTCCAAACAATGTTCCTACCCTTGACGTGGACAATCTCCTTTTGGAGATTTATACCAGGAAGGGACCAGCTCTGCAGCCAGTGGTGCCTACAGATGTTCACTGAAAGGTTGTTTGTAATAAGCACGAATGGCATAAACATTCAATAATTGGAAAATGGCTCAGTAAATTATGCTATCCTTTATAATAAAACCCTAATATGCAAACCGACCGAACAGTAGAATGACCGGTCACTGTGACGCGTACTGACCACCAGGGGGCAGACACTCAATGCAGGAGCTGCTGCCCCCTGGTGGTCAGTGCGCTCCCACAGTGGGAGCACTGCTCAGCCGGAAGCCAGGCTGACGGCTGGTGGAGTGTAGTGGCAGTGGCGGGAGCCTCTCCCGCCCCCACAGCAGCACTAAGGACCCTTCGGGGGATGTCCGCCAAGGGGTCCTGGACTGCCAGAGGGCACAGGCCGGGCTGAGGGACACCTCCCTCAGTGCACAAGTGTCGTGCACCGGGCCTCTAGTTCCTACATAATCACACGTGGTGAAGCCCTGCCCTTCAAACGCTGCGTGTGGAGGCTTATAGTGAGAGACAGTGGAAAGTGACTGCACAGGAGGAGCAGAAAGACATACACCAAAATGTCCTACTTTTGTGCATTTTTCTGCACTTTGGACAAGAGGCAGCTGCTCCTAACTTCTGGCCCATGTTGTTGGGAAAGGAGGGAGCGATGAGATAAGTGAGGGTCAGTGGAGAGCAGGGTGTGTCTGGAGGCGCGGGTCTGATTCACATCCTGGTGCCGCCCACTGGCTGCGACCTTTGACCTGTCACTTTTCCTTTTTCTGAACTTCAGTTTCTGATCAGTCACTGCGTGGCAGTGGAATCCACCTCCCAAGGGCTTAAGACAGCGGTTCTCAACCTGTGGGTCGAGACCCCTTTGGCGGTTGAACGACCCTTTCACAGGGGTCGCCTAAGACCATCCTGCATATCAGATATTTACATTACAATTCATAGCAGTAGCAACATTACAGTTATGAGGTAGCAACGAAAATAACTTTATGGTTGGGTCACAACATGAGGAACTGTATTTAAAGGGCCAGAAGGTTGAGAACCACTGGGAGGATCTGAAGTTCCCAGGTTCCAGCAGCACAGCAGGCCTGAGCACGGGCCTCCTGGGCTCCGCCACTCCGGCCTCAGTGTCTGCCCCCTTGTGGTGGGACCCGCCATGAGAGAGGAATGGCCCTGACTCAGGAGAGCTGTCCAGCCCTCATTTCCGGGGTGGAGCTCTGGAGGTCCTGGCCATGCCCCTGGGAGAGGTGCGGGCTGTGTGAACAGCAGGTGGAAGACGCATGAGGAGCTGGGTGGCCACAAATCCTGGCCAGCCAACCAGTGGGTGTGGCTGGGGTCCTGGGAGCAGAGCCCAACCACAGACCAGGTAGGTCTGACCAGCTGGGGTCTGG
>NW_005871882.1:0-24806 GCF_000147115.1 Myotis lucifugus
TCAATGGATAGAGTATCAACCTATAGACTCATGGGTCTCCAGGTTCAATTCCAGTCAAGGGCACATGTCCGGGTTGCGGGCTCCATCCCCAGTGTGGGGCGTGCAGGAGGCAGCCAGTCAGTGATTCTCTCTCATCAGTGATGTTTCTCTCTCTCCTTCTCCCTCTCACTTCCTCTCTGAAATCAATAAAAATATTTTTTTAAAAATGTGCCTGCGAATCACACCTCTCCCCAGACCCCATGAGAGGGAGGCTGGAGGGGGGAGAAGCCAGAGACGGAAGCAGGTTCCTCTCCGCGTGTTCACCCAGCCTCCGTCACTCCGGCCACGTGTTAGCACCCAGGAACCTGCCACTCAGCTCTTCAAGCAGGGCCAGCCTCCTGGGCGGTCACCCTGTGCGGGCATCCTGTGTGGGCACCCTGTGCGGGCACCCTGTGCGGGCATCCTGTGCGGGCACCCTGTGTGGGCACCCTGTGCGGGCACCCTATGCGGGCACCCTGTGTGGGCACCCTGTGCAGGCACCCTGTGAAGGCACCCTGTGTAGGCACCCTATGCGGGCATCCTGTGCGGGCACCCTCTGCGGGCACCCTCTGCGGGCACTCTATGCAGGCACCCTGTGTGGGCACCCTGTGCGGGCACCCTATGCGGGCACCCTGTGCGGGCACCCTGTGTGGGCACCCTGTGCGGGCACCCTGTGCAGGCACCCTGTGTGGGCACCCTGTGCGGGCACCCTATGCGGGCACCCTGTGCGGGCATCCTGTGCGGGCACCCTGTGTGGGCACCCTGTGTGGGCACCCTATGCAGGCATCCTGTGTGGGCACCCTATGCAGGCACCCTGTGCGGGCACCCTATGCAGGCACCCTGTGCGGGCACCCTATGCGGGCACACGAGGCTGTGCTGGCACCCTATGCAGGCACCCTGTGCAGGCACCGTGTGTGGGCACCCTGTGCGGGCACACGAGGCTGTGCTGGCAAGGGTCCCACACTTGCTTCCATGTTCTGTTGTCATTGTCTTGAAATTCCCAAGACTTTTGGAGCAAGGGCTCCCCCTTTTCACGTTGCACTGGGCCATGCCCCCAAACGATGCCACTGGTCTCGCCCACAAGGGTGGACATGGACATGCGCTCCCCGGCTCTTGCCCTTCCCTGCTGCCCGTTTGCACTTGCCCATCTTGGTATCGGATCTGTGGGTCTCTCAGGCAACGGCCCACACGGACAATGCCTCCTCTCCGGTCCCCGCCGTGGAAGAGGGCCTCGGAGGGGACCAGACACTCTTGGGAGCTAATCTCCATATTTTCTGAGTGAAAAGGAAAGGCCTGAGAAGGGAAGCAGCCAGCCCAGTTGTTACCGCTAGAGGGTGCTGGAGAGCCAGGCCACAGGTACACGAGTTCAGCTCAGGTCACACCCCTGACACCAGAACGCCCTCCAGACCATGGATGTCACAGCCCCTCCACGGACCTCGGGCTCACTCTTACCTGACAGCTCCCTTAGCCCCCGACCCTCATTCAGTTGCTCACGTGGGTGCTCCAGGCACCCACGGGGGTGGGAGAGGAGGATTCCCACAAGCACGGAGCACGGCTCCTGCCCTCGGGAGGCCGCGTCCACCTGGGGACTTGGATTCCTCTGGAGGAAGGGACTCATGCCTCCCATTTGCCAGATGGACAAACTGAGGTCCACCTGATAAGGTGACTTGCTTGAAGTCACCCAGGAGGTCGGCAAAGAGGCAGAACCTCAGTGCCATGCCTTCCACCCGCCCACGCGGGCCCCACCGAGGCTCTCACTTCTGTGGGCTTCTTCAAGGCTTCCGTCTCCTTCCTCTTCATCTCCGAATAGATGACATTGAAGAACTCCTCCTCGGCCTTGGCCACCAGCTCCTCCAGGTTGATGGAGACCTCCTCCTCCCGTGGCTCCTCCTCCCTGCCCTCCGCCTTGCCTTTCTCCTTCAGCCGCATCTCCCGGTGCCTGGCCTCCAGGATCTTCTCCCGCCGGGTCTCCCGCTCAAATATCTGGGCCGAACAGGGGCAGAGAGGCCGTGGGAAGAGGGTGGCAGCTGGGGCCCCTGGCACAGGGGCCAGACGGGGTCCTCCTCGCTCTACTCACAACAGCTCCCAAAGAGGCCTGCACTCGGGGCTGACAGCAAGAACAGAGGGCTAGCCGGGCCGGTGTGGCTCAGTGGTTGAACCTTGACCTATGAACCAGGAGGTCAAGGTTCAATTCCTGGTCAGGGGACATGCCCAGGTTGTGGGCTCGATCCCCAGTGTGGGGTGTGCAGGAGGCAGCCGATCAATGATTCTCTCTCGTCATTGATGTTTCTATCTCTCTCTCCCTCTCCCTTCCTCTTTAAAATCAATAATAATAATAATAATAATAATAATAATAAAGAACAGAGGGCTAAATATTGGGGTCAGAAGGTGGGAGCTGGGACGGCGAGTTCCTCAATTCTAAGGGGTTCTAAGGACATAGATGACAGCGTGAAGAGCGCCCTCTGGATTTGTACAATATGGTGGCCCTGGGCCCATGAAGGACCAGCTCAGAGGTGGGACCACAGGCTCAGGCACAGCCAGGAGGCCCTCCCAGGTCCCAGCACCAGGGGTTTTCAGCATCGTGTGCCCCACGGAGCGCCTCCAGGGCTACCTGCCGGGGGGGGGGTGGTGTGCAGTGACGGAGCTCAGCCCCTGCACCCACAGCGCCCCCAGCACCCCAGCACCCATTTCCCAGCCCCCCCAGGATGTCCACCATTTTTCCAGGAGGGGAGAGGGAGCGGCCATCCGTGTCCCTCGGACTGGCCTGCTCTGCGGGCCCCTGGTGGGGAAGGTGAGCTGGAGGGCACCTCGGCCCTGCACCGGGCACTCACAGAAGAAGCCGTGTTCTTCTCGTTCCTCTGGAGGTTGCACAGCCCCTGCGAGACCTCCAGCAGGGTGGTCGTCCCCAGCTGGGAGCCACAGGCGATGAGACCCCCGTTGTCCTGCACCCGGAGGCAGAAGAGGGCCTCGTCGCACACCTGCGGGGAGGGCCAGGCAGGCCCACGTGGAGGCGGAGAGAGGAGCCTCAGTCTGATTCTCTGGCTCCCGGGAGGCTCCCGACCCATAGGAGGAAGTGCACACTCTGAGACTGGCTGTCAGGGCCCTTTGTCACTCCCTCCCCAGCCTCATCTTCCACCTTGTCTCCTCCCCCACACTCTCCCCCCCCCCCCCACCCTTCAGCCTCACATTCACCCATGCCACCAGGGCCTGAGGGCCTAGATCAGGGTGGGGAATGTCTGGCCCGCAGGCTGTAGAGGGCCCACAGAATCATTTGGTCTGGCCCTGCCAAGGCATGAGGGGTGCCTTCATTAAACGTTGAGCAGGCTAACTGTTAAGTTGATGATTTTGTCCCGTGAACGAGGTGATAAATATTCAAACGGCCCCTGGCAGGGAAAAGGTTCCCCACCCCTGACCCGGATGCATGGGGGAGGGGGTGTGTGTGACCTTCAGGCTGAGGGCGGGGTCACACTGCTTGAACACGAAGTCCCAGATGTCCAGGGTCCCGTCCATCTTGGTGGTGAAGAACACCGCCGGCCTAACCGGGCTCCAGGCGCCATCGCTGAGGTACGCCATGTGATACCTGTGGGCAGCCGGGGCCACCGTCAGGGGCCACTGTGGCTGACAGGGACGGGGAGGCTGCGGAGCCACAGCTCTGCTCTCCTGGCCTCTCCCGGGCTGCAGGCTCTCATTGTTGGCCAGGAAGTTCTTCCTTGTGTCTGACTTCTAGCTGTGCTGACCTCACCCACCCACAGCTCACAGGCTGCACTTTGAAGGGCTCTGGGTTGGTCCTTCCCCTGGGCTGGCCACTGGCCTTTCTCCAGAGCTCACTGCAGGGGCCAGGCGTGCGGGGCTGGAGCTGGCCCAGTGCCCCAGTCCCAGGACTCGCTGAAGGAGTTAGCGGGAGGATGTGCCCAGAGAACCCCTCACACTAAATCAGGAGAGTGGTACACTCCTACGCGGTTTGATCTAGAGCAGTGATGGCGAACCTATGACACGCGTGTCAGAGGTGACGCATGAACTCATTTTTTTTGGTTGATTTTTCGTTGTTAAATGGTATTTAAATATATAAAATACATATCAAAAATATAAGTCTTTGTTTTACTGTGGTTGCAAATATCCAAAAATTTCTATGTGTGACTCGGCACCAGAGTTAAGTTAGGGTTTTTCAAAATGCTGACACGCCGAGCTCAAAAGGTTCGCCATCACTGATCTAGAGTCTCAAAGGTTTCTGCAGCGGACAATGAAATCGGACCCTTATCTGACGCCATGCACAGAAATCAACTCGAAGTGGACTGCAGACTTAAATGGCCGACCTGAAACCATAAAACTCCTAGGAAAAACCACAGGGGAACGTTCCCTGACATGGGTCTTGGCAGTGAAGTTTTGGACACGACACCAAAAGCACAGGCAACCAAAGCACAAACATAAACACGGGGATCACATCACATTAGAAAGCCTCTGCCCAGCAAAGGACTAGCAAGATACACGATAACCTATGGCCCGGCCGGCGTGGCTCAGTGGTTGAGCATCGACCTATGAACCCGGAGGTCATGGTTCAATGGCTGGTCAGGGCACATGTCCGGGTTGCGAGCTGGATCCCCAGTGTGGGGTGTGCAGGAGGCAGCCGATCAATGATTCTCTCTCCTCATTGTTCCTATCTCTCTCTGTCCCTCTCTCTCTCCCTCTCTGAAATCAATAAAAATATATATTTTTTAAAAAGACCACCTATGAAATGGGAGAAAATATTTGCAAACCATATATCTAATAGGTGGTTAATATCTAAAATATATAAGGAACGCATACAACTCAATAGCAAAAAAATAAAATAACCCCATCACCCAATGACAAAATGGGCAAAGGACCTGAGCAGGCGTTTCTCCAAAGAAAAGCTATGCAAACGGCCAGCAGGCACATGAAAAGGTGTTCAACACCACGAATCAACAGGGAAATGCAAATTAAAACCACGAGGCGAAGGTACCTCGCCTGGCGTAATGGGTATGATTAGAAAAGCTAGGTGTTGGCGAGGACTCGGAGAAAAGGGAGCCCTCTGTCGCTGTGGGTGGGGATGTCAATCGGTGCGGCCGCTGCAGAAAACAGCATGTGTCCTCTTAGCATGTTGCCAGAAAGATCCGGAATGTGTTCACAGATAAAGTACATGATTGAATGAATAATGTAAAACATGGGTCTAGAAGAGCCCTCCCCCCTCACCCACCTCCAGCTACTCCCTGCAAAACTGGCCTACCCTGTCCACCCGAGTTCACAGCCTCTATTCACAGCAGCTCAGAGGCGAAAGCAGCCCAGGTGTCCATCGGCAGGTAAATGGATAAACAAGGTGTGGTGGCCGGGAGCACACGGCGTTGGCTCCCGGTAGCTCGGCTCCCTCACACCTGCAATTAGGTGACCGGAGAACAAGGCTACCGACTCCTGGGGTTGTCTTGAGGGTCAGCAAAGTGAACTTGTGGCTGTTATTATTACTCATCTGGGAGCTCTGAAGTGCATTCCTCCTTCAAGCCACTTCCTAGCATAAGCTCAGGTGCTTGTGGAGGGGTGTTTGTGGGCACACAAAGGTTCAGGTCCCTCCTGGGCTGGGCTGGGCTGGGCCCCCTCCGTCCCCTCCACCCTCCTGCATCCCTCTTCCCCCCTAACTCCCCCCGCCCTCTTACTTGGTCCACATGATGGACGACTCGCGGCTCTCCTCCGACCAGATGCGGGCGGTCCAGTCGCCCACGGTCAGGAAGTTCTTGGGGTAGAAGGGGTTCCTCTGGAGGGCATAGACGGGGCCGTGGTGGCCAGGGAAGGTGCACACGATCTTCTCGGCCTGCGTCTTGGCCTTGCGGTTGCAGGAGATGACCATGCCTTGCTCCGTGCCCACCATGAACTTGGTCGGCTGCGGAGGGGGTGACACAGGGGTGGGTGGCTCCGTGAAACATCAGCTCGGGGTTCCGCCGGCGTGGCCAGCAGCCTTCTGGGGTTTCAGCCTCTGCTCAGGCTGTGTCCCAGCTGCTCCTCGGGGGCTGCCCCCACTCTTCCCATCTTCACTGGACCCCACCCTTCTTGGGAACCTGCTCGAGGGCCCCGTGCTTGAGGGAGGCCCCCGACTCTCCTAGCTCTGGATCTCTCATCACCAGCCCTCTTCATGCAGCACCATTGCGTCCGTAAGGCATTCTGCCATAAAGATCCGAATGTCTGTTCACCAAGTAGGTGATTAAATGACTAATATAAGACGTGAGTCCAGCTGCTCCCTGCAAAACCGGCTACACTGTCCACCCAAGTTCTTGGCGGCATCATTCACAGCGGCTCAGAAAGCCACCCAGTTCCATCGACAGAAGATGCATAAACAGAATGTGGTCCATCCCTACAATGGAGTATTATTCAGCCTTAAAGAGGAAGGACATGCTGACACAGGCAAGCATGTGGGTGAACCCCGAGGACATGGCGCTAAGTGAAATAAGCCCGTCGCAAAAGGACAAGCACCATGAGCCCACTTAAAGGAGGTGCCTGGGGATCAAATTCATAGAGACGGGAAGTGGAAGGGGCGGGGGCAGGGGGCAGGGGGAGTTGTTTCATAGGCACACAACTGTTTTCAGTTTCAGTTTTGCAAGATGAAAAAGTTCTGGAGACCCATTGCACAACAACGCGAATGTACTTAACACTACTGGATTGTACACGGTAAATTTTATGTTAGGTTTTTTTTTATAAAGATATTTTTATTGATTTCAGAGAGGAAGGGAGAGGGAGAGAGGATAGAAACATCAATGATGAGAGTCATGGATCGGCTGCCTCCTGCACGCCCCCTACAGGGGATCGAGCCCGCAACCTGGGCCTGTGCCCTGACTGGGAATCCAGCCCTGACCTCCTGGTTCAGAGGTTGGTGCTCAACCCCTGAGCCACGCCAGCTGGGCCACCTTTGATATTGTTTTTACTGGTCCTTCCCAGTTACTAAATCCAATAATCACGCCTGCGCTGTGGTTTTCCTAGGAGCCTTCTCTGACCTCACTTCCTTCTCCACCACCTCCTCCTTCCCTACAGGAAGTGAAGTGACCCTCCCAGGGTCCCACGCGAGGCCGAGGCAGAGCCTGGCCTCCGACATAGAGTGGGCGCTTCTGGACTCTGGTCCTGTCTGAAGCTTGCCTTCGGTTCCGCCCGCCTGCCCACCACCAGCTGGTGACTCCTTGGGAATGAGCATGGCTTCCTCCGCAAGCAGCTCTGCTGCCCCCTGCTGGAACGCTGCTGTAAAGACCACCGGGTCTGGGACGATGCTCCTGGGGGCTGTGCAGGGCACAAGATGAGCAGCAGCCCGGGCTCCACAAGCATCTGATACACCAGCCACGGCCGCTCGTGGCTCCAGCTGCCCGGGCGATAGAAACAGGAAGGGGGAGGACGGGACACTCACCAAGGTGGACTCGAACTCCAGGGAGATGGCCCCCAAGGCATTTTCCAGCTGCTCCTTCCTGGTGATGTCCATGATCACCACCTCGGTGGGCTCGCTCAGCTTCCGTATGTCCCACCACATGACCTGGTGGGAGGAGGGGCGGCGTGAGACCCGGGGCCCCGCGAGTCTCCCAGCCTGCGGCCCCCTCACCTCCTCCGACTCCCTGGCGTCAGTCACTCTGGTCAAAGGGGGTGAGACAGCAGCCCCCAGGGACAACATGCTTTGAGAATGACTGCTCTGGTGGACAGTCCCTCCCAAACCTGTCTGGCCATCAGAGTCATGGGCAGGCGTCACGAAATGCAGGTGCTGGGGCTCCCCCACACCTACTGCATCGAAATCGCCAGCGGTGGGCCCAGCGTCCCTATTCTTAAAGGCCCCCCTCTCTACGGCACATTATAGCCATGTTATACATGCACACGCCCACTGCCAGGGACCTGTGCCGTCGGTGTACCTGCCCATGTGTGCAACCATGTGCATGCAAACACACGCTTTGCTACATTTTTTTGGTAACAACAAAATATTAAAATCCTCTGCAGTAAATGCTGCCATCCCTGATGCAGTCCCTAACAGGCACAGGGCAATGCTGATGAACTCTGAAATCATCTCCAAATACACGGAGGGAAACATCAAGGCAGATCCCCGTGGCGGGCGCGCAAACAGAGGGGAGAAGACAGACGCCTCTGAGCGCAGACACCGCCCCTGGCGGGAGAGCGTGGTGTGGGCGGTGCCTCCTGGACGGCGGCTGCCCTTCTGTGCCTGCTGCGTTTTGTGCTGTGCGCGTGTGTTACGTAGTTTTCAATTCAATAATAAGATGCAAAGAAAACGTTCCCTGTGATTACAAGGGGGAACCCGGAAACCGTTACTGCTCCCCACCCCCTTCCCCTTCAGCGCCTGGCCCGTGGGTACCTGCCCGCCTGTGGGTACCTGCCCGCCTATGGGCACCTGCCCGCCTGTGGGTACCTGCCCGCCTGTGGGTACCTGCCTGCCCGTGGGTACCTGCCCGTCTGTGGGTACCTGCCCTCCTGTGGGTACCTGCCCGCCCGTGGGTACCTGCCCGCCTGTGGGTACCTGCCCGCCTGTGGGTACCTGCCCGCCCGTGGGTACCTGCCCGCCTGTGGGTACCTGCCCGTCTGTGGGTACCTGCCCGTCTGTGGATGCCGAGAAACACTCAGTGCCCGTCTTCGACTGCAGCCAGATGGTGCCGTACACGGGGTCTCGGTGGCTGAACTCAATGGTGGACAGCTCCGCCACCAGGCTGCCCTTCCGGGTGTCCCAACAGGCTGGCGGGAGGAAAAGCAGGGGCAGGTGAACAGGGCACGGGCTTCCTTTCCTGTGGGGGAGCAGGGGCAGGGGTGCTGCTCCTCTTGGTTTGGCAGGGACGTGGTTTCTTAGAATCAGGGCAGGGTTCACACCAGCCTGAGTTTCCTGCCACCCCTGAAGCCCCCACACAATCTCCGAGGAGTGACTCCCAGGCTGCACGCTTCATTCATTCATCCTGCCGAGCCCCTGCCTCGTGCTGAGCACCCCCCACCCCCCGGGGCCCTGGGGAGGCCGCTGAGACTAGGACAGACACTGTCCCTGAGAGGCAGGAAGGGGACCTGCAAATACAGCCCGGGATGTGATTTCTCTGGTGGGGGACCCACAGGGGTAGTCAAGGAGGGCTTCCTGGAGGAGGGGAGAGGGAAGTGAGACTGAGGATGAGCCTGGGATGGAGTGAACCCGGCAGGGAGAGAGGAGGCCTGCACCAGGGACAGGCCCGGGGTAGGAGCACTCAGGTGAGCCTCTCTTGCTGCCTAAACTCCTTCCCCTTCATCCTCCGGCCGTTGCTGCCTCTGATGGAAACACCTCCCAGAGGGAGCTTCGCCCTTCCCTCCCACCATTAGTGCTTCACCTCTTCTGCTTTACCGAGAAGGACCCGAAGCTCATCTACCTTTTGTCCTAATCGATTCTGTTTCCATTTTCCCACGATGAGCAGCCAGGACCCCCCTGCACCTCCCCCCGCCCCGCACTTGCCATTTCTAGGAAAGCTGACTTTGTAAAACAAACAACCAAGTCCTTGACACTTAAGTGCTGACTGATGGAGTCCAGTCTAAAGCATTTGCCCTGCACTGTGCACCGGCCAAGCTTGCCCTGCTGGGGGGAAGCAGCGCTCATGGCGGGAGGGGGGCGGGGGGGGGGGAAGAAGGGGGAGGGCAGGGGGCAGGGGAGGTCCTGCAGTGGTGATCCCTACTGGGCAGCAGGGCCCAGGGCCTGGGCTGGGGGAGCGGCACCGAGAGGGGTGATGGATAATGAGTGAGGCAGGGCTCCTGAATAAAACATGGCAGAGCGGCTCTGCTTCCGCCTGCTGGAGCCTGGCCCCCAGGCGATGGGACAGGGAGACCCATGGGAGCTACATCTGCTCCCTAACCCGGCGGCTTCCCCGGGAAGGAGGCCACAGGTCTGAGAGGGAGACCCGGGGACTCAGAGCGCCAAGGGGCAGCCTGGCCTCAGCGCGTTTCTGAGAACTTCCCCGGCCAGTCTGGCTCCTGCTCCTGGAGGAAGAAGGGAGGGTAAGAGCCTGTGAAGGTAGGAGGGTGGGGAACCCTTTCCCTGCTCGGGGAGTCTGGCCTGGGGTACAGACAGGCTGCCCCAGGGCCTGAGGTGGAGGGCGGGCAGGGACCTTCGGAGCCCATGTGGGCAGGTTTTGTCCGATCTCATTAGTAATCAAAAGAGTCAGTTTCCCCCGGCTGGTGTGGTTCAGGGGTTGAGCATCGACCTATGAACCAGGAGGTCGAGGTTCAATTCCTGGTCAGGGCACAAGCCTGGGTTGCGGGCTCGATCCCCAGTCGGGGGTGGGCAGGAGGCAGCCGCTCCATGATTCTCTCTCATCGATGTTTCTATCCCGCCCCCTCTCCCTTCCTCACTCTGAAAGCAATAAAAACATTTTTTTAAAAATATATTTTATTGATTTTTTACAGAGAGGAAGGGAGAGGGATAGATAGTTAGAAACATCGATCAGCTGCCTCCTGCACACCCCCCACTGGGGATGTGCCCGCAACCCAGGTACATGCCCTTGACCGGAATCGAACCTGGCACCTTTCAGTCCGCAGGCCGACGCTCTATCCACTGAGCCAAACCGGTTTCGACAATAAAAACATTTTTTTAAAAAGAATCATTTTCTGGGTGTGTGATCAGCAAGGACCTCTGAAGATGGAGCTCTTCTATGGCCCTCCCTCCACACAAGCAATGAGAGCACTAGCAGAGCTGTCACACTCCGCACTGTCAGAACTCCAAACGCCAGGCGAAGGCCGCGGACTCTAACACCTCCCGCTCCTGTGAGAACAGGGTCTTGGTGCATCGGAACTCGCCCTGCTCACGGCCTGCACTCCCCATCCCGGGGGGAGCCCTGAGAGGCAGCACCCCCTCTCCCGGTGGAATGGTCGCCTGGCAGCCCCGGGGGCCGCCGAGTGGGGCTGGAGCTCGTGGGTCTCTGGCCGAAGAACTGGCTGGTGGCTCCCCGAGTCCCCCCGGCAAGGCTGCCCATAAGGACTTGACTCAGAGCTTGTCCAGTGCAAAAGGCCTTTCCATCCAGGCGACCGTTGGTTAAGCGCTGGGACCCCTCTTACCGATCTGCCCGTTGTAGCAGCCTCCCAGCAGGATGTGCGAGTCCTTGGGGTTGTACTCCAAGGTGACGAGGGGCGAGGACGGCTTCAGGACAGTCTCGGGCCTGTTGGGGCTTTCTAAAAAGCAGAGGTGGGGGGGAATATATATATATAACATATACATATACTAGAGGCCCGATGCACAAAATTCATGCAAGAGTAGGCCTTCCTTCCCCCGGCTGCTGGCACTGGCTTCCCTCACAGCTCCGGCTTCGTCCGGAAGGTTGTCCGGTCTAATTAGCATATTACACTTTTATTATTATAGATATGTGTGTGTGTATGTGCGTGTTGTGCGTGTTGTGTGTGTGTGCGTGTTGTGTGTGTGTGTGTGCGTATCCCACCAGGCCTGGAAAGGAAAGGACAGGGCCAAACAGTTCAACCCCATCTACAGGAGGGGGTGCCTGAGCCTTTCTCCAGGCCGCACCCTCTGGCCTGGGCCGGGGAGGGGGGTTGAATATCTGGCTTTGTTTTGGGGAATTAGAACTGTGAGTCTGTGACTGTAATTTGAGTCCATTTCCCAGGTTTGGAATGGAACGAAGTTTACCCTACGGTTTTTACGGAAGCCCACGCCCTCGGCTTCTGCAGTTTCCTGGTCTGTATTCTGGGGACCATGGGGCCCACCCCGCAGCACGCTGCACTGCTCCAGAGGGTAGCGTGCTCCGGTCCGTGCTCGGCACCTGCCCTACAAACCACGGCCCACGTTTGTTCTCACAGGGACGGGCAATTGAAGGGGGTCTGAGAGCCGGAAGCCCACCCTGCCAGCTCTGCCCCTTGGAGTGCTCCCCCGGGGGCCCACGGTGCCCCCCGCTTGGCCAGGATTTCGGAACAAAGCCCCCGAAGAGCTGGGCAGAGGGTGAGGCCCCGGCGGCCCCCCTTCTCCCCCTCAGGCTGGGCCCTTCTTCCGGGGCCCTCCTCCGTGGAATGCTATCTGCCCCCTCTCGGGGGCCACAATCGGGACTTTGTGGGGTCTGGTCTGAATGCCCTGATTACAGATCTGGAAATAAAGCGAGTCTCCTGCTCCCGGGTTTGACTGCGAGGCTGAGCCTGAACCCCAGACAGGGTGCAGTGAGAGGCCTCCTCCTGGTCCCGGTCCCTCCCTGCGAGAGCCCCCCGCTGCCAAGTCCGCCCCTCAGCCTTCCCCGCCCCTCACCCAGGTCCCAGATGTACGAGTCGTGGCTCATGCCCTCAGGTGCCCGTTGAAAATTCAAGCAAGAATACGCCACCGCCAGCTTCCTGTTGCCGTCCGGGTGCCAGGACAGGTGTGTGGCCGACCGCTTGATCTCCTGGGGGTCCCTTTAGGGGGCAGCAAAGGGCAGAAAGCTGGAGTGCCAGGCTCCCCAGATGTCTTATTTACTAAAGATTTTCTTTAAAATATTCAAACGTGTGGAAGCAAAAGCATCCACTCAGAGAAATTTATTTAAAACAAAGTTTATAGGACTCCCTTAATCGAACACCAGTCCCACCAGCCATAAATAAGAGCTAAAAATAAAAATTAAAACAATGGAAACAAATTATTAAATCCCAGTCTGCCTTTTTCACTTGCTGCAGGTTCTGAGCCTGAGGCTTGATTGCCCGTTAATATTAAAATAAAAGGGGGCATGGAGAAGTCAGCAATCATGCTCTCTGGGATTTGCCCAAATGAGTCCAAAACGTGTGTCCCCACAAAACCTGCACATGGATGTTTCCAGCAGCTTTATTGAGCGAGAGATAGAAACATCAATGATGAGAGAGAATCATAGATCGGCTGCCTCCTGCATGCCCCACACTAGGGATGGAGCCTGCAACCCGGGTATGTGCCCTGATTGGGAATCGAACTGTGACCTCCTGGCTCATCGGTCGACGCTCAACCACTGAGCCATGCTGGCCGAGCTATTCTTAATTCTTAAAAGTTGGAACCAATACTTGTGATCCATTCATACATTGGAATATTGTTCAGTATTAAAAAGAAATGATGCCACTCAATGATGCCACTCTGCTAAGGCTGCATACTTATGCCTGAGGCCATGGCATTCTGGGAAAGGCGAAACCATGTAGTTGTTGCCAAAGGTTTGGAGGCGAAAGGGATAAATAGGTGAGACACGGGTGACTTAGGGCAGTGCAGCTATTGTGTATTGTGTATGATAATCGTGTCAAAGCTCATGGAATGGACAACTCAGAGTGAGCTGGGGTGAGCTATAGGCTGAAGGTATGTGTGGCCCCGTCCCCGCCCCAAATTCATCTGCTGAGACCTAATCTCCAATGTGATGGTATTAAGGTGGGGGCCTTGAGGGGTGATTAGGTCAGGAGGGTGGGGCTCTCGTGATGGGATTAGTGCTCTTTTCAATGGGGCTCCAGGGAGCAGCCTCACCCCAGAGCGAGGAGGTGGGTGTCCGTGAGTTAGGAAGTGGGTCCTCACCAGACACAGAACCCAACCATCTCAGAACTCCCCGCCTCCAGAACAGTGATAAACAGACTTCAGTAGTTCCTAAGCTGCCTCGTTTTCTAATGATATTTTGTTATGGTCTTTTGCTACCGCAGCCTGGGACAGATTCAGACAGGGTGATGATGATGTGTCCATGCTGGCTCATCACTGTGACAAATGTACCTACCACTCTGGGGCTGATGATGACAGTGGGGGAGGCTGTGTGGGTGGGTGGGGGGAGGGGTGTGTATGGAAACTGTTCTTTCTGATCAATTTTGCTGTGAACTTAAAATTGCTCTAAAAATAAAAAAAATAAAAAGCTCTTCATTTAAAGAGCAAGGGGGGAGGGAGCATGAGAAAGAGTTAAGTATTATAGACAATGGCCCCAAACTGGGACTGTTTCCTGGAAGAATACGGACGGAATGGACAAATAGCTGTCTCAGTGTGTGCACCCCCCCGCCCCCGTCCCTCCTCCCTGGGAGCACTACTGTAGGGGAAGGAGCTCGGGCTGGGAGTCAGGAGACCAGGGTTCCAGCCTTGGCTGGGCCCCCACCCACCGTGTGCTCCGAGCACGTCCCCCTCCTGGGGGTCAGTTTCCTCATCTGGGGGTTGGGTGGGATGATTGGAAATGCGTCATTCCGCCGAGGTCAGACCCCTCCGGGGGTTCTGGTGGAAAATGAATCTCCCAGGGTTGGCCTTTGCGGCTAGACACTTCCCAAATCCCCGGTAGTCCCCGCATATTCAAGCACATACGCACACATACATGTACCCATGCACACAGGCACAGACACAGACACAGACACCCAGGAGTGTTTCAAACGAAGCGGTGCTCTCTGCACCTTGTTTTGGTTTCAGGTGTTGAATCTTGGAAACATGCCGTATCGTCACATTAGAACACCCGCCCACAGAGGTGACCGAGATTGGCAGCACCTGCCTAACTATAGAAATACCCGAAGCCCAGCCGGCAAGGTTCAGTGGTTCGTGTCAACCTATGAACCAGGAGGTCGCGGTTCGATTCCCGGTCAGGGCACATGCCCGGGTTGCGGGCTTGATCCCCAGTAGGGGGCGTGCTGGAGGCAGCCGATCAATGATTCTCTCTCATCATTGATGTCTCTCTCTCTCTCTCTCTCTCTCTTTCTCTCTCTCTCCCTTTCCCTTCCTCTCTGAAATCAATTTTTAAAAAATACCTGAAAACATTGATGGTCTTAGCGGAAGGGGCCTCTTCCGTCACTTCCACCGCGTCCTCGTCATCGAAATACTCCTGGTAGATGTCGATGGCGTTGTTCTGCTTCACGCAGTGCTCCATGATCTGAGGGGGGCACACCCGGAGTTCTCAGCGGGAATGGGGGTCCCTGCTGTCCGACGGGCTGAGATGAGGTCTGGGAGGGCTGAGAAATAGCTAGTGGTCCTTTCCCATCCTCAGCCCGTGCTTTCTCAATGAGGCAGCATCACCCCAACAGGGCGAAAACTGGTTCTTAGAGGTAAATAATACTACTTTTCCTATACAAAGCGCAGGTAGACATGCAGTACATACACAGATGTACGGCATACCTATGGCATCGACATTTCATGCGGGGAGGCAATTAGGAAGAGAATATCTAAAAAGACTCCTTGGGGACAAAAGTGAAAAAAAAAATGGTGAAACACTGCTCCTGGCAAACAGAAGTCTCCGTGACTCCACATATAGCACCCATCTCCAGCTCCTTCACCCTGAAAGCCCTCCCCATTATTCCAAATGTCCATCATGGAAAATCCCATGCTCAAGTGCCACCTCTTCCAGGAAGCCTTCCGTGATCCCTTCAGCAGGAAATGGACTCTCTCTCTCCTAATGGGGCAAAATGGCCAGTCATCCATCCCCTAACATCGTTTATTTCTACGTGGTGTGGTGATATCTCTGTATTTGTCTTTGCCCTCTGTTGGATTATACACTCTTTGGAGCAGGATGCACGTGGAATTCATTTTTGCAATCTCTACTGTGCCTGGCAGAGACCAGACGCGTGGTCCAAATGTGCTGAGTGAAAGGATGTTCCCTAGTGGTGGGAAGCTGGTGGGTGGGGCTTTTTGGGGTTCTTTTTGCCCACAGGGGCCACTTTTCAGCCTCCTCCCAGAGCCTGTTCGGCCCTGCACCTCCCGGCCTTCCCCTCCGGTCTGCCGTGGTGGATGTGCCTGCTCCCAGATAGAAGGCTCCTTATGGTTCTTCCCCTGAGTAGCCGCGGAAGCCGAGCACAGGGCCAGGCACATCTAGGCTTGACATGCAGTTGGGGAACCTGAGCGGTGGCCGTGGCTCTGACCGCTGGGGCTGCAGGAAGCCTTACCAAGCCCAGCTGCATGATGGTGTTGATGTAGTTCTCGTCTTTCTCCACCTTCTTCCGGAAGCGGATGGTCTGCTCCAGCTCCAGGGGGTTCACATCCTTGGGCCAACCCCCCTCCACGTGGTTGACACCCCGGGTCTCCATCTCGAATCGCTCTGTGTTGGCCTGAAGAGAGAGCCCCGGGTGAGAACCCCCGGCCCTGGTGTGAGCATTTAGCCGCTTCCACGCACCAGGGTCCCGAGCCCCGAGCGCTCAGGATGGACCAAGGGGGTGTCTGGCCAAAGCCATGAGGTTTTCCGGTACCAGGAAGGCGTCTCTGGTCCTCAGGGGGTCGCAGGCAGCCATGGAAGGGCCCTTGTGTGGAGCTAGCATCTTTGCAGCTGATGCCAGAGGCCCAGGAAAATCCACTTCTGAGTCGCACCCATCTGCTCCGTAAGAGCCCAAAGGAGAGAGGCTCGCCTGCCGCCTCCGCCCTCCCTGTGCCATGTCGCAGGAACCAGGGAAGAGTTGGGGTTGGCTCTGCCCATTCTCTGTGGCAGGGAGGAGGGGATGGAGGTGGCTTTGCCCTTTAAACTTAGCAGTGTGCCACCGTCCCATCTTCCCCCGTGTTTTAAAATTGTGGTAAACGACACATAACATCAATTTTACCACTTTAAACAGTTCACGTGCACAGGTCAGTGGCGTTAGGCCATGCGAGGGTTGTGCCGCCACCACCATCTAGTTCCGGGATTTTGCATCACCCCCAGTGGAGACCCTGTTCTCATTCATCAGTCACTTGCTTCTCCTTTGCATTTTTTAAAAAATATGTTTTTATTGATTAGAGAGAGAGAGGGAGGGAGAGGGAGAGAGAGAAACATTGATAGGCTGCCTCCTGCCCACCCCCTCCTGGGGATGGAGCCCACACCCCAGGCATGTGCCGAGATCGGGAATCGAACCCGTGACCTCTTGGTTCACTGAGCCGCGCTGGCCGGGCTCCTTGGCGTTTTGAAGCGCTCCCTAAAGTTACAAGTCTTCCGGGCACAGCTGCTGACAGAGGCCCTAACGTGGTGTGCGGGCAGCCATCTCTATGACACGGACAAAGTTGCCCTGGCCCCGTGACAGCAACTCGCTCCGGGAACACGAGCAACGGCGTTCCTCTGAGCTGTGCGTTATCAGAACCACCAGCACGTGTTCTGATGAAATCAAATGTGACGTCCACCGGCTGATTTGGGACGTGATACGTGGGTTATCTCCGTCCGTCTGGTTTCCTCACACAGTTCCCGACGCGATCAGGAGCTGACCACCTGGCTCAGACAGGCGGGGAGCTGGCTGGGCGTCTGAACAGCACCATGACCCAGTTCTCTGACCTCAGAGCCCCTCTCCCCAGAACTTTCTAGGGCAGTGATGGCGAACCTATGACACCTCTGACACACGAACTCATTTTTTTGGTTGATTTTTCTTTGTTAAATGGCATTTAAATATATAAAATAAATATCAAAAATATAAATCTTTGTTTTGCTATGGTTGCAGATATCAAAAAATTTCTATATGTGACACGGCACCAGAGATAAGTTAGGGTTTTTCAAAATGCTGGCACGCCGAGCTCAAAAGGCTCGCCATCACTGTTCTAGGGCAATCCTGACTTTTCTTTTTTTAAAATATATTTTTATTGATTTCAGAAAGGAAGGGAAAGAGAGAGAAAGATAGAAACATCAATGATGACAGAATCATTGATCGGCTGCCTCCTGCACAACCCCTACTGGGGATTGAGCCCACAACCCGGGCATGTGCCCTTGACCAGACTCGAACCCAGGACCCTTCAGTCTGCGGGCCAACGCTCCATCCACTGAGCCAAACCAGGTAGGGTGCAATCCTGAGTTTTCACAGCTGGGCAGTTGCCTGTGGATGTAATACTCTGCCCCCTCAGAATACCTCGCCCCCTGTCCCAAATGCCTAAAAGGATGCTAGAAAGAATTTGAGAGGTGAGGCCAGAGCCACGGGGAGAGAGAATGTCTTGATTGACACGCCCTTGGCCCTGGGGCTGCTCAATGCAGGTCCTCCCCTCCCTCTGCCGGGCCCTGAGCATCGTGGGGGGGCTCTGTGCCCTCCTGCCTCACACTCCCCGCATCTGCACGGGGGGGCCCCCCAACTGGCTTCCAGGTGGAGGGAGTTGCCTAGACCACACCCACCTCGTGCTCCGACATGCTGGTGGAGCACTGGATGCCCGTGTCCACGGGGTTCCGCTCCATGAACTGCTCCGCCAGCTCGGGGTTGGGCGGGATGTCGATGTGCAGCTCTGCCATGCGGTCCGTGAAGTTGCACTGCTTCCCGAACTCGCTTCGCTTCTTGACGTACACGTACACGATCTCCATGGTGCCGGCAGCTGCAGGGGTAGGGGTGGGGGGAGGGTGTTTGGTGAGGGACCCTGCCTGGCTGCTTCCTGTCCCCATGGGCCTCACTGGACCCGGCTCCAGGTTCCCAATCTGGTGGAGGGCAGGGGTCCTAGGGATTTGTCCAGAGGCTGAGCCTGCATTTTAAAGCATCATGTACTGAGTAACGACAGCGAGCTAAGCGTTATCTTGCTCAGTCCTCGCCATGGCCCTCTGAAGTGGACCGAACCATCTCCATTTTACTCCCCAGGAGGAGTCCAATGCTCAGAGGTGCCTCGAGGGCCTTGTCCGATCACCCAGCCTGTACGTGGTGAGGCTGGTACAGTTTTCACGGAGCCAACATGTCTACGGCGAGGCAGGAGGAAGCGCCGATGGTGATTGTGTTGGGCTGCGTTCCCTGCCTGTCGCTGGACCTGACCACACAGCACACTGACTTGAGAGTCGAGGCCTCAACCACCCAATAGTCCAAAGGCTCACCCACTCCGGAGTTCTAGGCTCTGGGACTCTCTGGGGGACCCCACTGGAAACTCCTCCCTCCACGTCACCCGCCCCAGGACAGGGCCGGGAGTCCACCCGAGGAGGCCAGAAGGCTGGCCCTCGGCAGGCAGAATCGTTAGGCCTTTGAGAACCTCTCTGATGTGTTCCTTGAAAGGCACAGTGCAGGAAGCCACCCACTGTCTTCACTATCAGAGACGGGTAAACAAGGATCTCTGAACGCTGGTGAACCTTGAGCCCTGGCAAGGGCCAGAGCGATGCACCGATTGTCTAGTCCAGACAACGGGGGCTCAAGCTATTTCCTGACCAAATAGTCTCAGAGTAAATCTTTCTAATATTTACTGACCTTTAAGATTGTCTGTTACTGCAGTTACCTGCCTAAGAACTAGATGTGTATCCAAAATTGAATAAAAGGTTGGCGAGGCCTGGGCACCGGTGGAAGTCCTTTCTCTTGCATTGGGCTTGCCCACCTGGCCCCCAATATTTCCAAATTATTATTTCTTGTCTCCTCTCTTTCATTTGCGTGCGGCCCCTTCTCCAGATCCCGAACCTGGAGCCACGCGGGACGTGGGACATTCACAGCACCGTGTGGAACTGGAAAGAAGGATTGGGCTGGGTTCGGACTTCAAGTTCTAGCCTTGACACTCACCAGCTGCTTGACCTTGGTCATTCTGAGGCTAGACACTTTGGGAGGGTGGGAAGCACAGAACTCCAATGCAACACAAGGAAGTGTTTTCTCCCTGGCGCTAAGTGGAAGTCTCAGAAATGCAGTGGGCAGGTCCACAGATTGCTCTTCACTCACCCCCAAAAGAGACCTGGGCCCCTCTGACCCCTGTCACAGCCACAGACTGTGGGGTCTGAATGCTCCGCAGTGGCCTAAATGGCTGGTCATCTGAGGGGGCCTGTCAGCTATGGAGCTGAGCAGAGCTGCCACCTGCTGGCCACTCCTAACTCTCAGGAAGTGTGTCCCTCCGGCTGTGGATCTGTGAGGCTGCTGGGCCTCCGTGGCGGCCTAGGAAGCAAGCTTCCGGATGGGGTGGCGTGGGGGAAGGTTAACTTCACAAGAGCCTCGCCATGGTAGGCCTCACCTCCGAAGGCCTTTCAACTCCCAGGAGCTTAGGGTCTTACCTGTGAGCAGGTGTTGCTAATCTTTGAATGATAAGGAGACCTGGTAGAAAAATGCTTGGGGGACATGGCCCTTGATTTAAGTAAAAACCTATAGACAAATATTTAAACTTAAGAAACAGATGAAAAAAAAATGCAACAGAAATGCAACAGTAGTAATTCACTTTCCCAAGCAACTTTGTACCAGAGTTTGTGCCCACAAATGCTTTCTGGGGCACCCAAAATGAGTCTATTTTTTAAAAAAATCTAATTATCTAGATTTTCCTAGGAATTTGCAGGTTTTATGAGTGCCAACTGTATGCTTTCATCTTGTTTTGATTATAGTTTCATTATTTCACTTATTCAGCAAACATTGTTGAAACTCTGACTAATCAAGACAGCATTGTACTAGCATAAGGACAGACATATTTGTATCAATGAGATGAAATTGCGAACTCAGAAATAAAAACCTTTCTATTTACGGTCAACTGACTTTTGGTAAAATTACCAACGCACCTCACAAGGTAGCAGAGCACGAAAATGGTGCCTGGATAACTGGACCTTCAACCTGCAAAAGAAGGATCGCAGACCCCTACCTCACACCACACTCACCAATGAACTCAAAAGGGATCACAGGCATAAACGAGAGAGCAAAAACTCTATCACTACAGTGGGAGACCATAGAGCAGGGGTCCTCAAACTACGGCCCGCGGGCCACATGCAAATACAAATATTGTATTTGTTCCCGTTTTGTTTTTTTTACTTCAAAATAAGATATGTGCAGTGTGCATAGGAATTTGTTCATAGTTTTTTTTTTTGAACTATAGTCCGGCCCTCCAACGGTCTGAGGGACAGTGAACTGGGCCCCTGTTTAAAAAGTTTGAGGGCCCCTGCCATCGAGGGAAGTCATCATGACCCTGATTAAGATAAGCTTTTTTGGATAAGATTTCTTAAATACGGCATCAAAAGCATGGTCCATAAAAGAAAAAAAACAATAACTTGGACTTCGTTAGGAATGAAAACTTTTGCCCTTCAAAAGACAGCACGAAGACAAGACACAGACTTGAAGAAAGTACTTGCAAATCACATACCTGATAAGGGGCTCGGATCCCGAATCTATAAAGACCCACTGGGTCCCAGGCGCTGTGAACCCCCACCGCAGCCCCCCAAACAGTTACCACAATTCTCAGTCTACAGGTGAAGAAACTGACGCCGGGAGAGGTTAAGTACCTGGTCAAAGGTCACGGTACTTAAGTCCAGACGGACCGAGCCAGGACCCGGCTCTAAAGCGGTGAATAGCTGAAGTGGTGCATTTACAGCACCTGCCACCCATAGGCGCCCAGTCTCTGTACATTCCCTCCCCTCCATTCTCATCAGCGAGCTCTCCTCTGCGCCTGCCCAGCCTCCTGCCACCCCAGCCCAGGCTGTATGTCCCCTCCATTCAGCTGTAAACCCTTTGGTCTCCCCACCCCACCCCGCCCCGCCCCCAGCAGGCAGATGGTCTCAGGACCAGCTGACCGGGAGTGGAGGGTACGGAGGCAAGGCGTTTAGAACTTGCAGGGCCCTGCGACTCGGAGGTATTGAGGGCAGCGAGGACCAACGGAGCGGGCACCCCCTAAAGAAGCGCCTATTTCCCGGCATCCGCCTCTCGGCAGGGCCACCCCAGAGGGACGCCCCCACCAGGAATTCCTTGCCCGATCGGAGGTTATTCTCTTGGGTGGGGGCGGGCCTCCCGCCTTCACCCTCCACTCTCCTCCACAGCCGCGGACGTCCTCCCCCGCCCGCCCTTACCCTGGGTCCGCTCCTCCTGCCCCCGGGAAGCTGGGGAAGTGCCCCAGTCGCGGTGCCCGCTCCAGCGCCTCTCAAACGGCTCCCAGCCGCGGAGTTTACCCGTTGCCTGGCAACCCTGGCCGGGCTGGGTCCGC
Organism: Myotis lucifugus; assembly: GCF_000147115.1. Lineage (NCBI taxonomy): Eukaryota > Metazoa > Chordata > Mammalia > Chiroptera > Vespertilionidae > Myotis > Myotis lucifugus. The sequence continues at coordinate 21,698 of NW_005871882.1, forward strand.
GGGGCCGCGCGGAGGCGAACTGGAGCGTGTGACCTTCCCGTTCCGACCGGTGGGAGGGCAGCGGCTCTCGGCTCCCTATTCCGGAGGTCTGCAGGGTTAGGAGGAAATAGAACAAGTTAGGCAAACACCGGCAACATAAACGTGTGCAGGGGCTTGCCAAGGCGCTGATCCGAGTCTGCAAACATGCACTGGGCAGGATCCGGAGCAAACGCCAAGGTGTTGGCAGTGCCCCGGAGTCCTGAGCCCGGGATGGGGAGGCCCGGCTCTGCTATTTATTGGCTTGTGATCTGGCAGGTCGTTTGACCACCCAGTAGTTCGGTGTCCTCATCCACTAAGTGGGAATTATAACCCCAGCCTCCCCTCTTCTGCCAGCCCCCCTCTCCCCCGCCCTCCCTCATACCACATCGTGTAAGAATCCTAAGTCTGCTCCAAACCGGCCACAGCGGAAAGCAGGGGCTGGAGAGGAGGGGCTAAGCAGGCGCTGAGGGTCCACTGAATGAACGAGTGGATCCAGTGACACTTCTCTTGGGGTGAAGGCAATGAAGTGAGATCATATGGAACTTGGGGCTAGAAGACATGAGTGTGAACAACGGTTGTGAGTTACAGGGGGAAGGAGAGCATTCCAGATTGCGGGGAGGGAGCATGGTGTGAGCAAGTGAGCGGTGGTGGTGGTGGAAGAAAGGCATTTGGGGGATGGAGGGTGCATCAGTCGGGCTCCCTCCCTTCCCAGCTCCCCACCTTCTCCACGTATGTCTTCACCACTACCCACCTGCTTTGAACTGGGCTGGGCAACACAGTTCCCAACGAGATGGCACTTTGCCCAACCACACTAACCAAAGACAAGCCTCTAAGCTTCCACCGGCTTCTCTGAGCCCCTTGGGGTGGGTGCTCAGGGGGTGCTGGGGGCTGGGTGGAGGAGCATCTGAAAGCCCACGGAGGTGGTTTTGTGTTGTGAGAGGCCAATCCGATCCCAGACAAAGCATCCGGAAGTAAGAAGCAGATCAGCTCTGCAGTGGAGCCTGCAGACTGCCTCACGGATCACTGACACCCTCCTTGCCCCACCCCGGACCTGAGACGCTGAGCCCTCTGCACCCACATTACTCCGCAGATGGGGAAGTGCCGGGAAGGTACAAAAGGGGGAAAGAGGAAAGGTGGAAGGCAAGCTGTGGCCACCTTCCTCCGTTTATTGTAATGACTTACACAGGCTCCCCACCCCCACCCTCACTCAGGCCTGCCTGCTGCCGACTGCTGAAGGCCGCTCTGTTCGCTGGCAAAATAGCCATCACCCCTTGGCAGGCCCACTTCCCTCTCAACTCAGCCCAGCTCCCAGGCAGCTCCGCCAGCTGCCAAGGGGGCAAGGCCACGTGATCATACCAGAGTAGGCGCCTCAACAAGGGGGCGGGGCCACCTGATCAGCCTGAAGTGGGCAGGTGAACAGGGGGGGCGGGGGCAGGTGATGAGGCCTAGAAGTCTCGGGAGGACAGGAGGATGCAGAGGAGCCGCGTGAAGATTGAAGGGGTGCAGCCAGGGGCCCCCAGCCCCCGACACGCTGATGTCACATTCTGGCCTCAGAACAGGGAGAGCACACTTTCCTGTTTGTCTCGGGCAGTCTGTAGTCATTGGAGCAGCAGCTTCAGGAAATAGGCCTTACCTGGCTCCTCCTTTTGGGGCTCAGAGATGGGGAGCAGATGTGTCTACCCTGGGAAGCCAGCCTAGGTCATGTAATGTGGAGTACGCACAGGGATGAAGTTCAGAAAAACTGCATTCTCTCAGATCTCCGCCCAATCACAGAGAACTGGCCACTGAGATTGTTTGCTGGGAGCAGCCACTGGCCCCCATCATCCCCGGGCCAGTCCACAGTTCTCTGCCGTCCCCCCCCTTTCCTTCTTCCCAGTGTTTTGTGCATGTACCATTGTAAAGAGAATGAAAACAAGTTTCTTTTCAGGTCGTTCATTGTTGAAATGCAAGTACTGTTTTGTGTGTTCACCTTGTATGCAGCTACTCTGCTGTTTCATTTCCTAGTTGTAACCATTTTTGGTGGAATGTTAAAGTTTCACACATATAAAATGACATCTTCCACGAACAGACATGCCCGCAGCGTTGCACGGAGGCGCCCAGCTGCCTTCTGGGTTGGCCCTCGCTCCCAGTTACCCTCTCTGAGCCTCTGTTGGCCTATTTGCCAAATGAGTGACCCGATGGGTTATTGTGAGGTCTGATCAGCAATGAACATACTTGGGATAGTCCGTGATGCCTGGCGGGTGTCCGACACATGCTCCTCACTATCAGCAACAGTAAGAGCAACGGCCTTTATGGGGAACGCTGGAGAAAGGGGCGGGCAGACACGAGGTCTGAGTGTGAGGGTAGCGAGGAGCCACACGAGAGGCCCCATGACGTTCACTCAGTCACCCCGTCTGTCAACCCTCAGACTGAAATTGCCACTGAAATCTGCCCTGAGGCCCTCCAGCCACATAACCCAGCCAGAAGGGACCCGTCAGTCCCCTCCCCCCACAGCCAAGGAAGTCAGACACTGAGTCCAGACAGTTTAGTACAAGCGGTTTACTTGCCCCCCAGGAGGTGCACATGTACCAGGCAGCGGTGTGCCCACCCAGCCCCGCCAGGAGCCACCCTGTGTAGTCTACATGCATTAGAAACAGCTCTCTAGTCGCCAACGATGACACAGTGAGAAGCGAGAGCTTGACGGTGCAGTTTCTATCTGCACAGGACGTGGCCACCGAGGGTGTTTATGGTGCAGGGTTCTAGAGGTTAATGCGGTGAGTCCTGGCTGCCCTGCGGCCCCATTGTGTCCTGGGGGCCTGGCTGGGTGAGAACCACTCCGCTGTCCGTGTTTGATGAGAAGGTGGCTCTTCCAAAACGCAACCAGAGCCTTGTCCCGAGCCGTGCCACCCCGTCCCTGCTTTGGCACGTGAGGCTGTGGGGGCTTCAGCGCTGGGCATTCCGAGCTGGCAGAACATTGGCGGCACCCAAGACCCTAACCCTGGCTCCCCCGTGGGCAGAACCGTGGGCCATTTCCTCCTGGTGAATAGTGCCTTCTCACCCAGCAGGGAGTGTGGGGCCTGGGACAACGGGGTGGGGACGGGGGCAGGGTGGG
>NW_005871882.1:25133-51479 GCF_000147115.1 Myotis lucifugus
CCCTGGCGGCTCGTCAGCTGTTGTCTCCTCCCCGAGTGGATGAACCCATATGCATCACACCGCACGAGACAAGAAGTTCTCACTGATTTTTATTTTGTTTAAAATCCCGCCCCTGCCCGTAGGTTCTTAATGACCTGGCAGTGTCAGCAGACCCGAAAGAGAACGGGATTCCAGACCCAGGTGTAAGGAAGCGAGCCGCATCTACTGTAAAACTGTGCTCTGAGGTTCCATTCTTTGGATAATCCAAGTATTCAAAACACTGGGAAAAAGAAGAGTTAGTCTCTTTCAGAGTGTCCGCGAATTCCTGAGACTGTCCCTGTCGGCAGTGAACGCACTCCCAGCATCGAGCTGGAATGGAGGTGCGGCGACCGAGGATTGCGGGAAGGCCGGGGGTCGGAGCAGGCTGTCCCCCACACTCCTACCAGGCCCCGGAGACTGACTCGGACAGTCCCTGGTCTCACTGGGGACATCGCCTTCCTAAAGGCATCTCCTGATCAGCTCTTCCGCCTTTACCTGCAGGAAAACGCTCGCAGGAGGCACGGCGCTGGCAATGGGACCCTCAGGCCTGAGCCGGCCCCTCCTCGCTGCCAGTCGCCACCTGGTGAGGGCAGGATGTAGGAGTGAGCGGATCCAGGCTCCCAGTGTAGGGGCAGCCGAGGGACATTTCTGATGTGGAGAGGAGGCCAGAGGAGGGAGAGGCTGGTCCAGGTGGTGGGCCCTCCGTCTGCCTGCGGCTTCGGTCAGGGTCCCAGCCAGGCCCAGGTGCAGTCCAGTCCTGCCATTCCATCCCGCAGGCGGCTCCCAGAGGCCTTTGGCTTCCATTGAAGACACGCAGCTTTCACGCGAATGAATCGCAAACCCAGCCGGATGGAGGAGGCAGGCGCCTCTGGGGGTTAGGCCGGAAACTCATTCCTGTAGTGCCGCAGATGCTCGTCCCCGACCGACAGGTAGGTGGGCCGCATGCTGGGAGAGTACTGCGGGGGAGAGGGCGGGGAGGGGACAGCAGCTCAGGGTCAGACATGTCACCAGCTAAACCGGACACCGTCCTCGCAAAGGCGCCGGGAATTTCTGAGGGAGAGAGCCGGGCCAGCCAGCTGTGGTTGTTACTTGGGGAGCCTGCCCACGCCTCCATGCTGTGGGCTCCTGGGTCTCCTCGTGCCCCCGGCAATGGTAGGCAGGGGCGGGGGTGTCGCCCCCGGGCAGGGCAGTCGCCGTGCCAAAGCAATGAGGGTCTCTGAGCAGGTCTCAGTTCTAGGAGGATGGCTGATTCTGTCCTCGAGCCCCGCAAATAAGGCCGGTCCCTGACGGTCCAATGGCAGGGAAAGTGGCCGGGGTCTTTCAAAGCAGAAAGTGATCCCCAAACCCTTTTTATCTGGCATCACGGGGCTTCGAGTAGCTCATTTCCCCCCAGCAGCAGACCTCCCCTAACTCTCTGTGCTCAGATTGATATTAGAGTCAATCCACAGTCCCGGGGCCACAGCAGCTGGTGGCGAGGACAAGGAGCCCACGGGGCTTCGGGTTAAGAGAAGCCGGGCGAGGGTTAAAAGGCACCGACTCTGGGACCAGCCGGCGGGGCTCAGTGGTTGAGCGCCGACCTATGAACCAGGAGGTCACGGTTCGATTCCTGGTCAGGGCACATGCCTGGGTTGTGGGGTCCATCCCCGGTGGGGGGCGTGCAGGAGGCAGCAGATCAGTGATTCTCTCTCAACATTGATGTTTCTATCCCTCTCCTCCCTTCTCTGAAATCTATAAAAATATACTTAAAAACATAAAGTAAAAGGAGCTGAGCCTGAACGCAGGCCTCCTCCCACCCCGTCTCCTGGCACAGGACCTGGGTCCAGTGCTGTTTATCAAAGGACAGTGGGGGAGGCGCTCTGGGCGACACCCAGCAAGGAGGGGCCCCGGCCGGGAGAGTCAGATGGTGGGTCAGAGCAGATTCAACCACAGCACCAGGGACACTGGGCCGATCTTCCTTTGAGGTGGGGGCCGTGCCGGGTGCTGAGCGGCATCCCTGGCCCCTACCCGCTAGATGCCAGCGGCAACTACCCCCAGATGTGACAACCAGAAATGCCAACAGACGTGGCCAAGGGCCTGCTGGGGCCCAGTCGCCCAGGGCGAGACCCGCGACTCTGAGGTATGGCTCATGCCACCCACTCTCCACAGGACCTCTCCAGGCCCGCAGAGCAGTGGGCACAGTTCCTCCCTGCAGGTCCCTAAGTATCCAGGGCACTTACTGCAGCAGCGTCCCCGTGCCCCCTGCAGGGGACACACTTCCTGAGGACCGGGCTGGGCACCCGTGAGCATCCTGGTCTCAGGGCCAGGCCTCCCCCACGGATCCCAGGGCTCCTAGTTTACCTACTGGACGGTCCCGTCCAAGCTCCCTGGATGGGGCAGGAGAAGCCCTAACCCGGCAGACACCTGGCCCGGAGCCCTCCGCACCCCCTGCTGCGGGAGCCCGGTTACCGTGGGCGGAGGGGAGCCTCTTCCGATGAGCGGCGTGTTCTCGTAGCGGGGGTTCCCACCGAACAGCATAGCTTGGTTCCTGCGGGGCCGAGAGGAGAGCTCAGGGGGGAGGGTCCAGGGAAGGGGGTCCCATGGGCGTGCCTACGGGAGGGAGGGGGTGGAAACGGACTATGGGTAGAGCGAGGGAGTGTGGCAGGAAGATAAGAGCGCTCGGGGTGGCCCAGGGGCAGCGTGGCCTGGAGAAATGCAGATTCTTGGCCCCGAGACCCACCCGGCCGGCTCGGGGAGGCCTGGCATCTCCAGTGGGTTCTTCCCTCCGCACACGTGGCTATGCAGGGGTCATGTGACTGACTGCTCCTGGGGGCCTTCCTGCCACACCCCATGGCTGCAGGGAGGGGACCCCTTGGCCCTTTGGACCTGCAGACCCAGCTCCCCGTGGGTGAGGCGGCCCGGGGGCCCGGGAGCCCTGCCGTACATGTACTCCGAGACCGGGGCATTGGAGACGGTCTGGGCCGGCGGCTGCAGGCCGGGCTGGCTGTCCAGGCTGCCGCTGTAGCTGCAGAAGCTGGGCAGCCGCCCCCGAGAGGGGATGTAGGCGGCGATGCGCCGGGCCTGGGGGTTGAAGGGGTCGTCGTCATCGATGTCGTTGTAGTCTCTGTCCCTAGAATGACATGGGGTGCGGCCGCCGTGAGGGCGAGGGAGGCTCCAAGGCAGCGGGATCCCGGCCTGCTTCCCCATCTTCCTCCCAGGACTCTGCCTCTGGCCACAGCTGCGTCCTTGACTTTCCTCTAAAACACGCTCCTCAGCCCTGACCCCCACGGAGGGTCCCTCAACCCCGTTCCCAACTCCACAGCCACTGCCTCCAGGCGGCCACCATGCTGGCCACGGATCCTCCCTAAGCTGCTCCCTTCTTGTCTGACCGACCATCTCGTCTCTACCTCCTCAATGAGACCTTAGGGTGCCCGGGTAACAGTGCTACCACCTATGCTTCCCTGGTGCCTGGGGGACCCCCTTCCCCGGCAGTGAAAAACTCCCCCTCAGTGAAAACTCCCCTCATTTAGGTCACACCACAGAGTCCTGCGGCGGAAGAGGGCCAGCAAGGGATGCCGGGTGGTGGTCTGATGCTGTCACCATCCTCAGACCCACTCCTGCCCCGGCTCCTCCTGCAGAAACCCAGGAGCCTGCAGGGGGTGAGTGCCTGCGCCCTCCGCCGCTCTTGTCCGTCCCGGGTTGTCAGCTCTCGGCTCCGTCAGAGCAGAGCCTCCCCCCCGCCCCCCAGGAAGCCCCCTCCAGGCAGCCCACCTGGTGGTAAAGCGCTTCCAGGCCGGCGGCCCCGCACGGATCATGGTGGAGAAGGCCAGGGCAGCCAGGAGGGAGAAGAGGCCCAGGTAGAGCAAGCCCTCGATGCCATCGTAGCAGACGCCGGCGAGGGGCGTCCAGGTAGTCCTGCCGGAGAGGGACACGCAGCTGGAGGGCGTGGGCACGGCCTGGGGGCAGAGCTTGTCCCTGGCAGCCCCTCTCCCGCGGGCCTGGACTGCACGATGACTATCTGCTCTCCATCCACCCGGATGTGAAAGCTGTTGGCCTAATCCCAGTGTGTTCCCTGCTTTAGTGTCCGACAGTTCAAATTCCTGGAGAGGAGCCTGGCCATGAGGCTGGGATGTCCACTTGCAACCCAGGGAGATGGATGGGATGACCAGGTGGCCGGGAGTGTGGACAATGGGGAGCAGCCGCCCTCACCGAGGTCAGGGTCCCCAGTATCCTAGAGGTGACCTGACCCAGTGCGGCCACCTCGCCCCTGGTACCTTCCTGAGTCTCCCTGTCTCAGCTGCTGAGAGAACCAAGAAGCCAGGCACCTCTTCCACCTTCCGTTGTCCAGCCTCCTCCCCAACCCCCAGGCCTGCAGGACACCCGGGCAATCTCTCTTCTAAGCTTCTCCTGGCTGCTCTGGGAGAATGTGGCCAGTGGGGGTGTCCCACCCCCCGCACGCCCCCCAGGGCCAGCCCAGCACCTTGTGCAGCCCTCGGCAATCCAACAAGGCCGTCAGCTGGTGGAGGCTGGACTCCGAGGAGTTCAACAGGAGCTGGATGCTGAGCAGATCCTCCTGAAGACAGACAGACGGACAGAGAGGCAGACACTGAGTGGTGGGGGCAGGGCTTGTGGCTAAGACCACACACAGCAGCGGGTGCACAGAGGCCTTTCAAGCCAAAGGAGCCAGACTACGGGGAGGGAACCCTCTCCACAGGCCCCGGGGCTCCCCCTCCTTCTGTGTGGGATGCTGGGGAGACCGCCCTCACCCTCCGCCCGTGGGGAAAGAAGGGGCACGGCAGCCCCGGCAGCAGTTCCGCCAACCTGGGGTCTGCATGGGCATGGGGGTCAAGAGCTCTGGAAGACGGGTCAGCGCCTGCACCAGGAGAAGACCGCGGCCCCACTGTGAGGTTTCATTCTCTGCAGCGCCCCCTCCCCCGGCTGCATCTGCGCTCACATCCCTGCCCTACGGGCCCTTCCCGCCTGCAGGAACCTTCCCCTCACCCCCAGGCTCCTTGAGAGCTGCAGGGTTCTCTTGCTTCTTTGCTACTCCAAAGTGTGGTCCTCGGACCAGCAGCGCTGGCCTGGCCTGGGAGCTTGTGAGAAATGCAGACTCTTGGACCCCACCCAGACCCACCTCACAGCATCTGCACGACAACCACACGATGGGTCATGGGCATCATACACGCTGATGTGTGACCCAGGAGATGCTGACCAAGAGCACTGTCCCCTTCAGAGGACCACAGTGAAGCTGGGGCTGGGGGCCCAGGCGGGGGGCAGGCCGACGCAGGGGACTGTGGGCAGGGTGAGGGCTGGGCGGGTGCTGTACCTGCTGGAAGGGGCTGCTGACGCTCTGATTGCAATACAGGTAGTAACGGGTCACCTCTGCAAGGCAAAGACCAGGTCAGGCAGGAAAGGGACCAGGCCCTCGTCCATCCTCAGTGGCTGAGCCACTCCCAAGCCCCCCTATGGAGGCAGGTTCTAAGAAATGGCCCAGCTCGGCCGGTGTTGCTCAGTGGTTGAGCATCAATCTATGAACCAGGAGGTCACAGTTTGATTCCTTGTCAGGGCACGTGACGGGATCCTGGGCTCAGTGTCGGGAGGGGGGCGTGCAGGAGGCAGCCGATCAATGATTCTCTCTCATCACTGATGTTTCTACCTCTCCCTCCCCCTCCCTTCCTCTCTGAAGTCAATAAAAATAAATAACAATAACAACAACAACAAAAAAAACGACTCGGAGGTCTAGCTGGTGCTGGAAGCGTGGCGTTTGGGAGGGACTGGGGACTCCAGGGCTGAAACAGGTAAGTAGAGGCACAGGCCGGCTGCCCAGGCAGCTCTGACCATGGAGGCCCACAAGCTTGTTACCTGTGCTGAGCTGGGTCTCCGTGAAGTTCAGGATGAAGGTGTCGGGAGCCGCACAGAAGTCACTGGTGCCCTAAGCCAGGGAGAGACGGGAGGGGCGGGCAAAGTCACCACACTAGGGCCCTGGGAGGAGCCCCGTGCCCCCAGCCCGGCCACTGGACCCCTCAGCTCAGTCCTGTGGCCAAGAACAGCCAGGAGCCAGGCTCCTTAGTTTGAGTCCTGGCTCCGCCCCTTCCTAGCTCTGTAGCAGGTGCCTTGCCTATAATATTCACTTCATGAATTAATGCACATCAAGCCTCCCATGTGTCTAATGCCTCCTCTGGGATGGACGTTGGTGAGCCTGGGCCCGTGGGAGGCTGCAGGATGGTGTCGGGTTATTTGCACCAGGGCCTCGCTTGCTCATCTTTTCATTGTTTGTCTTGCTGTTAACAAGTCCCACACACTCCGGGGTGTCAACCCACGAAGCCTTCCCTGGACTCTCTAAAGAACCATGTTGGTGCTGAATCCATCTTTGAGCTTCTGGGCGCAGGTCCTGCTCAGGAAGACTTGGGGGCGGGGGGGGGGGGGGGCTGGGAAGAGCACGGGGCTGGGAGTCAGAGGACATGAGCTCCAGGCTCTGCCACTGATGACCCACAGCATGGCCTGGCTGCTGACCACCAAGGCCCAGGGGCACCCCCACCCTGTCACTGGAGGGGCAGAAGGAGGGGAGCCAGCCTGAGTGGGGGGTGGGGAGAGGGCGAGGCCACCATCTTTGTCTGGGTCACCCCCGAGAAGTTTGAGATCCAAAGACGGGCAGGAGGCCCTGTCAGAAGCTCCTCCAGGGATGTGGCCTCCTCGCTCCCGCCTCCCGCTCCAGCCAGGAGGACTCCCCTTGCCTGTCCACCAGGACACAGGCCCATGTGTGCACTGTCCATGCAGTGGGGATGGGGTGGGGAGAGAAAGGGGGCCGAGCACAGCTGGGGCAGGTGGGGACGCCACTCAGTGCCCAGCTGGTGGCGGAGCCTGCAGGCAGCTCCCGACTCTGAAGAGTCAGCCTGGGACCCTCACATGACAGTAACTGTGGTAACAGTGGTAGCTGCTGTTTAGTGAGCATATGCCCCCCCCCCCTCCATGGATTAACCACCCACCTCATCCCACCAACACACCATCCTCTAAGGCAGTGGTTCTCAAACTGTGGGTCGCCACCCCTTTGGGGGTCAAATGACCTTTTCACAGGGGTCGCCTAAGACCATCGGAAAACACATATATAATTACATATTGTTTTTGTGATTAATCACTATGCTTTAATTATGTTCAATTTGTAACAATGAAAATACATCCTGCATATCAGATATTTACATTACGATTCATAACAGTAGCAAAATTACAGTTATGAAGTAGCATCGAAAATAATTTTATGGTTGGGGGTCACCACAGCATGAGGAACTGTATTAAAGGGTCGTGGCATTAGGAAGGTTGAGAACCACTGCTCTAAGGCAAGGGCTATGATTCTCCCCATTTTACAGAGGAGAAGGCTGAGGCCTGGAGAACCTCAGTGACCTTCCCAGGGGCCCACTGTGGGGAAGGAGTGCCCGGATTCCCGGGGAGCTCCCCTCAAATGAGTGGTGCTGTGCAGCCAAACCTCCTAATGCCCCTTCCCTCCTTGGGGAGGTCCTTTCTGGGGGACAGAAAGGCAGGGGGTGGGTGACAGAGGGTCACAGTGTCAGTTCTCTGGCCCCACAGCTCTGAAAACAAAACAAAACAAAAGCCAGGCCTCAGAGCGGAGGGGCAGGGAGGCCACACAAAAGCCCACAGTAGCCTTGGACGGCCTGCCTCCCAGCTCCTCCTCTCCCCGCGTCCTATTAAAATGCGGCAGGATCTGCAGCCATTCAAAGGCTCATTCACAGGCCCTGGCACCCAGGGGCCTGACTAAACCAGTCAGGGGGATGGCCTTTCTCTCGGCTCCCCTGCACTCCAGGCACCGGCTGGGAGATTATAAATCACCGCTGGGTTCCCTGGATGCTGCAGCCGGGGGAGAAGGAGCCAGGAGGAGGCTGCCTCCCATAGGGCAGCTTTAGGGGCGAGCTGGCTGCTGCTGCTCCCAGGGGCAGAGGCCGCCCTGGGGCAGGAGGAGGCCCCGGCAACGCACAGCACATGTGTGCGTCCCCGTGCTCACACTTGTCCCGAGGAGCGGCCGTGGGCCGGGCAGTGGTGCGTGTTGCCCTGGCCAGCAGCCACTCCCCTGACCGTGCACAGCCCTCCCACCCCCCGATGACGTCAGGATGCCTTTGAGCCTGACGTGCGCCATCCGACTTGCCCTTCCTTGTATCTGAAGGGCCCCCCACCTTGGGACACATGCTCACGCCTGTCCGGTTCTCCCTCAGGGGGAACAAAACCGAACAGGAGCTGCCCGCCTCCTCTCCCTTCCGGACCAGCTCTGCCAAAAGCTGCCTGAGCCAAGCAGCACCGGGCCGTTCGTTCTCTGGGTCCTGTGAGCGCACGGCCAGCCCCCGAGGCCACTGGGCCTTAGTCTGGGTGGAGGGCTTCCAGCAGGAGCCCACTCTGTTCTCTCCAGGTAGCTGGGGCCCTGGAATCAGCTCGGGGCTCCCCGAAACCCCTGGCAAATCCTGGGCCCCCCGCCACACACACAGCACGCACCTCCGCTGCACCCATTCACCTGGGGTTGCAAATATCTGCCCACCAGTCTTTCTCCTGCCACTTAGAGAAGAGCAAACATGGCACCCGGCACCACTGGCTGCCACAGAGCAGACAACGGCCGGATGAACGAATGAACGACTCACGCACGCAGCTTAACTCCGACGCCAGGTCTATCAAAGCCCGAACAGCTACACAGGAAGCTCCCCCACCCTGTGTTTTTATGTTTTAGTTTCTAACATTCTGAGGCGCCACATCCATACACATGCATCGTGGTGTCAGACGGTGTGGGAGGGAAGGGGACGGAGGCCAGCTCAGTGCCAGGTCCCCGTGCCCCAGGGTGCGCCGCTGAAGCCCGAGGGCTCCTCCAGCCGAGGCCAGACCCCGCCCGTCCTGGTCACTTCTTCAAGCCTGGAGAGCCGTCACCTCGTCACCCACGCACGTCCGTACAAGCAGGAAGCCGGTGGCTAGGACCGGGCCGGGTGGGGGCAAAGGTCAGGCTTCAGCTGTCTTATTATCGTGGCTAAAAGCCTCATGATCTTGGGGAAGCCTCTTCCTTTCTCCGGGCCTAGGTCCCCCTCTGAAGGGTGAGGGGGGCCGGTGCGGGAGATCTAAGGCCCTTCAGCTCTGAGATTCTGGGGTTCTAGCTTAGGGACAGAGACTGGAAGCGGACCTGCCCTGGGGGCTCTGGGCAGGACACAGAGGTACCACCCACCACCCACCTCAGCCGGTCCTGGTCAGACCACCCTCCCCCCCTCCCCCCCCACTCACCACGGCTGCAGCGGCGTCGGCGGCCAAGGACGTCCAGCTGAGGATCACGGCCAGCAGCCCACAGCACAGCAGCCTGGGAGAGAGACAGAGCGGTGGGATCCAGGCGAAGGCTGGCAGGCAGGGGACCCCATGATGGCTGTCACCCCACAATCTCAGCGCCCTTCCTCTTGGCATGAACTTGCCCTCCCTGACCCCTGAGTCTTGGTCCCTGCCCTCACATAGGCCCTGCTGACTGCCGGGACAGAAGAAGGACCCAACGCTGGGACATAGGTCGCTGTGCCGGAGGCAGCTGGGGGGGTGCTGGCTTAGGAGGGGGTGCTGGTTAGAGACGGTGGGAGGCTAATGCCTGGGCAGGCCCAGGACGGGGGACACAGAGAGGAAAGCTCAGCCCTTGCTTGGGGTCCAGATAACGGGGTGGTGGCTGCTGCCCCCTCTTGGCTGGGCGCTGAGCAGGGGCGGAAGGCGGCTGCAGGCTGTTGCTCCCACCACCTCCCTCGAGCCTGACCGGGTCCCCCTCTCTCTGCTGGTGGCCCCGTCACCCCACCTGCTTGCCCAGAGCTTTGTTCCAGGCCCGCAGGCCGGGCTACTCACAAGGCCAGGAGACACCTGGAGCGCTTGGCTAGTCCCACGCAGGCGATGAGGCAGATGACCAAGTCCAGGATGAAGAGCAGGAGGTAGGAAAGCCACCTGGGGAGGGAGGGGGGCGAGGATGGTCAGGGGGAGCAGGGCACAACTCCCCACCCAGGGGCCTGACCAGCAGCCCCAGGCCCCCTGACCCTTTGTTGACCACTGCCCAGGGCGGGGGGATGGGGCCCAGGAGGGCCCACAAGGGAGGGCTCCTGCTCATTTTTTTTCTCGACATCAGAGACAAATAAATTCAGTGACCCCTCCTCTCCAGCACTGGCTTCCTGCTCCACGGATACACAGAGAGGGTGAGAGGTCTGGAGTGTGGGCAGGAAGTGGATGGAGCTGGGAGACAGTGACAACAGGGTTCTGACGGGGAGGGAGCTCGCTGGAGGCCTGGCAGCCAAGTGTGGTTCTTTCTGCCATTGTGAATGGAGGCCCCCAAAGCGCCGGATTGAAACACCCCCTGCGCAGAGTGGGGCAGACCTGCGGGTGCCTGTGGTGCCCAGAAATGGAGGTGGGGGCTCTGGGGAGATTGCAGGCCCCCCCCCCCCCCCCCCCCCGGGAGGAGAGCCACCGAAGGCACGTTTTTTCCGAAACAGAATCAGAGCTGGAAGAACCAGGGGACCATCTGATATCAGGATCCCCATTCACAGGTTGGGAAACTGAGGCCGGCAGCAGGGGAGCCTGGCCCAGGAATCCCCCTACTCTCCAGCCTTCCTGCAAGAGACAAGGCCATGTCCGGATGGCGTGGCTCAGTGGTTGAGCATCGGCCCATGAACCAGGAAGTCATGGTTCGATTCCCGGTCAGGGCACATGCCCGGGATGCAGGCTCGATCCCCAGTGTGGGGCATGCAGGAGGCAGCCGATCAATGCTTCTCTCATCATTGATGTTTCTATCCCTTTCTCCCTCTCCCTTCTTCTCTCAGAAATCCATATATATATATATAAAATATAGATAGATAGAGAGACAGGGCCAGCCACCAGGCCCCTCTCAAAGCCCTGGTTTCATGTTTCAAACCAAAAGGTTTCTTGTGGCTTCCCTCCCCATCAGCAGGAAATCAAGTTCGGATTGCTTCTAGCTCACTCTCCAGGACCCAGCTTCAACCCCTCGTTCTGCAGCCACGCCTCATGCCGTACGCGGTTCCCGGAAACAGCTCTGCGAGGCGGGTGCATTTCCCAGAGGAGCTGGGGGATGACCTGGGTTTGTATTTCCAACGAAGAACGTGGTTTGTGGCTCCCCAAGAAGCTGCCAGCTGCCAGCCCTTACTCCCAGGGCCCCTCCCACACCCGGCCTCCGCGCGTTCACTCCTCTGCTCACTCCGGTACAAGAAGCCTTTCATGCCTCCAGTGCTTAGGCCTGTATAGGAGCTAAGAAATGTCTGCTGAGCTGGATGGCCGGGCTCTACACCACCCGGAAAGCGGAGATGGGGAGGTGCCTGGAGGAGCCCCAGCCCTAAGGCCGGTTAGGCCCAGAACAGACAAAGTGCGCCCAGAGCCGCTCGGGTGAGGGAAGGGGTGAGGACAAGGGACAGGTCATCCTCAGGGCTCAGGAGCTGCAGGCGCTAACCTGGGAGGAGACCTTTGCTGCCCAGACCCGGACAAGGGGTGGGAGTTGGGGACGGGAGTTCTAGGGGTCCCTGTCAATCACCTAGATTGAAATAGCTTCTGTGCAGTTGGCACCACCCTCCCCTCCCATTTTTAATAAAATTACCTTAAATTAGATACGGAAATTCTGATTTATTTCATCCTTGTCATTATCAAAATGCCCATGTCAGGCCCTCGAGTGCACGAGGTCCCCTGCTAGGTCCTCTCAGAGAGGCAGGTCACAATGGACGCCTGCGCCCTACCCCGCCTGACCCCGCGTGACAAAAAGACTGGGAAGGCTCAGCAATGACTGTCTCTCACGTCCCAGGACGAATCAGAGGTCACTGTTTGGGGTCACGGGTCACAGCCAGTCCTCAGAGTTGGCAGTTTCCTTCCGTCACCTGGGAGAAAGGCGCTGTTGCACACCATCACCCATCTAGTGCAGGGGCTGGGCAGCTGCAGAGCGGAGGGGTGGGGGTGGGGGGCAAGGGGAGGGCTTCGCTATCTGGAGCCAAGACCTCATGTGTTGCCTCTCAGCAGGGCCCTGCCATCTCCTACCCCGGGAAGGCGAGAGCCCAGGGCAGGGAGGGCTCTGGCTTCGCTCAGCCTGGGGTGGGGCTTTCCCACAAAGGGGAAACGAATCCAGAAAGCCAGAGTAAATTGTGCAACGTTGGGCTAAAGGCTCTGACCTTTGCAAATGGCTTGAAAAGGAGTCAACGACTTGCGGGGGGAGGGGGTCCAAAGAGCTGACACTTCTTGGTCAGGGTTCATTTATCTGTTCTGCCCTCGAGCCTCCTCTGTGCGGGGCCTGGGTGCAGTGACTTCATGAGTGGGTGCCACCTTCAGCCAGGAGACACCCAGCCAGACAGATGGCTGCCACCCTCCCTGGCTCTCCCAGAGTGACCTTCACTAGACCCTTCAGCTGACCAGTGCCAGCGTCCTCACCTGGGATGGGGTCTGAGGAATGGGGAGGCAGGGAGACATAAACGGGTCCCTGAAGAATAGATGATGTACCTGAGTACGGCAAAGGGGGGGGGGTGATGTCCCCCAGCCCCCACCACTCCAGCTGGGGGCACCTCTGGGCTTGCTAAGACATTGCCATCAGCAGGGGGCTCCGTGCAGGCAAAGAGGCCCCCATGTCCCTGGCCCCCTGCCCCACACACCATGGCAGGTGAGGAACTGTCAACCACTTGCACTTGACCCAGCAGCAGCCAGGGAGCATGCTGGTCCCTGGAGCCCCATGCTGTGTGCGGGGTGCTGTGTGCGGGAGGTCCACGCTGGGTCCTGGCTTAGCACCGCCCTCACGGGCCTCGGCGCCTGCCTGTCTCAGGAGGCTGGTCTAAGGTCCAGCACTCGCCCCGCGAGCTCTCATGTTCTCTCACTTCAGCTAATGGCTCACGAAGACCTTTGGGGCACCTCCCTGCCAGGGCCCAGGACGCAGGCTCGGAAGAAGGAAGCCAGTGCAGCCCCCGCGGGCCCCTCACCTGTAGTACTCCACGTAGCTGGTCTG
This sequence comes from Myotis lucifugus, assembly GCF_000147115.1. NCBI lineage: Eukaryota > Metazoa > Chordata > Mammalia > Chiroptera > Vespertilionidae > Myotis > Myotis lucifugus. The sequence continues at coordinate 38,113 of NW_005871882.1, forward strand.
GTCGGCCAGCTGGGTCAGCTGGGCTGTGACCTCCGTCCACACAGGCACCCCTGACAGCTGGTCGATGACGCTGTCCGCCCTCTGCTGCATGAACTTCAGGGTCTGGAGGTAATCGCTCCGGGCGGCGAAGATCTCGCTGAGCCGGGCCAGGTGCCGCTCTAGGTCCGCCTCCATCTTCTGGGTGGTTCCGGACACCTGGGGAGAGGCTGGGGTGGGAATCTGGCCCCGGGGCAGGAGGAAGCCAGAGGGTGTAGCGCTGGACCCTGACTCCGGAGCAGTGCTGTGAGGAGCGGAGGACTGTGCTTAAGTCAGTGAGCGCACCTCGCACACACGCCCACCCCAGCCCTCCCGTCCCCAGCCCTGCAGGGCTCAGGAGGCTGCTGCTCAGACGGAAGACAGAGGCTCCCATTACCTGCCCAGCCCTCTGGTCCCTCCCTCCAGGGGACAGGCCCCGACTGGCCTGACCAGGACCCAGGCCTCGATCCAGCACCTTCCTCTGAAGAGAGACCCAGGCGGGGAAACAAACGAAAACCTGTTTCTTCCTGTGATTCTCTTAAAACTCTCAACACATTGGATTACGAATTCTTTCTGAGGGCGAGGAATCATCTCTTTGAGCCCAGAGTTCCTGTTGCCGCCTGACCGTTCGTCCCAACAGGATGGAAAGGCCTCCGTGGGAGGCCCGTTGTCCAGCCATCGGGCTCCCAGCCCCGAAGGCAGACAATGGAGCTTTGCACTAACAGACCCCATCCTGCCTCCTGACACCTGACGGAGGAAACCAGCGCCTCCTCTGTCTGCACGTCTGTCCTGCAGGTGGTCGGACAGGCTCCAGGCCCCTGGCTGAGCCGCCAGAACCCGGAGCTGAGCGGACCCTGAAGGAAGCAGCTTGCTATTTGAAGGTCCAGAGGGAGGGACAATGGTAGGGACTGTCTATGGCTTGATGATAAGGAACTCATAGGGTCCCCGTGGGACCCAGGGACACAGCCTGGGAGCCCTGAGCGCATCCCTCCCTTCCTGCAGGCCTGCTGGGGGGGGCGGGGGGGGGGTGCTGGCCGTGAGGGGAAGCAGAACTGGGCTGTTCTGAGATCGTCACACTAACCCAACCAGCACTACGGCTGGAAGCGGGAGTGTGTGAAACCCAGGCCTGGAAGGAAGCTAAAGATGACCCAGAAGAAGGGGCAGGCGCTTCCCACAGCCGGAGCGCAGCAGGGGAGGCAGATGACTCCCCTGATTAGGGGGGCGGCCTTCACATCTGCACGGCTCTGTGCTCTGAGTTCCTGTTCCAGAAAGGAGAAAGGCCCTCTTTGTTTCGTTTTGTTTTGTTTTTCAATGTCCGCGGCTGGTTGGCTCCCCGATAGCTCCCGGTTATCACACGCTGGCTGAGGATTAGGCGTGCGGAGTGCAGAGATGCCCACCCCTCAGGGCTTTGGCGGCGTTTAGCCTCACACGGGGCGAAAACCACGTGGAAGTAAACACAGTAACTAAATGTCACCCCGAAAAGCTGTCCTTTTTAATTCGATAAGATCAACGTACTCGTGCATCGTAGGCACGTTATTAAATGCAGCGGGAGACGCAAACCGTGAACTACGTGGTATTCTCACGTTCCTGCATTACAGACGTGACAGCAAAGGGCTGTGACAATGATCTGTAAACTTCAGCTGAGGCCATTTCTCCCCCTGCCACAGCTCCATGTTTTTAACTTCTCTATTTTCTTAAACCCCTCCTCGAAAAAGACAAAAGCCAGGACCTAGCTGCCAGCCCTCTCCTTCCTCTTGTCTTCTCGTAGGAAACAGAACAATGCAAAAATAAAGACCACAGTGCCGACCTTCCGCAGCACCCCTTCTCCACGCCACCCCAGTTCCTTAGAAGTCCATATAGAGCTCCCAGCAGGGAGGCGGGGGTGGGGGTGGGGGTGGGGGATACTCCAGAGTTGAATAGCTCCCCGTGGCCACCGAGGGGGCAGAGGCAGCTCAGCGCCCCAGGTTGGGGCAGGGTTACAGGCCAGTTAGCAGGTGGTGGAAGCTATGGTCCCATAGGATATAGGATGGAGCTGTGGTCCCATAGGATATAGGATGGAGCAGTGGTCCCAGAGCAGCAGCAGCAGCCACAGGGTGAGCAGCTGGGAACTCATTAGAATCGCAAATGCTCAGCCCCACCCAGACCTACAGAAACTAAACGGGTGGGGCCAGCGCTCCAGGCTATCCAGCTCCCCAGGGGGAAGCTTCTCTCCTTAAAGAGCTTTCTGGAAGGGCAGACCCTAGGAGTCCAAGGGGTGGAGCCTCGGCAGGTTCGGGGGAGGAGCCCCATCTCAGATCCTCGGAGGGGAGGGTGAGGACCAGACACAGGGGTTCTAGTTCTTGCTCTGAAAGTGCTAGCTTCCAACCTGGGACAGGAATGCGGCCACCCTGGGCCCAGTTTCCCCCACCTGGGGCTGCCCACAGGCTGCTGCAGCCCAGGTGAGAGCAGAGGAAGCACCCTGGCCCCAAAGGGCCTCAGGGGAGGTAGAGCCCAAGGCCCTTACTTGAAGCTGAGCCTCTGAGGGGTAGGAGGTGGGCCTGGTCCCCTGGGTAACTTGACCCTAGGCCCCCTTCACTGGGGCACAGATGGGGGCACTGGATCCAGAGGAAGGACCCACCGGCACTCCCAAATGACCCTGGATGACCCCCCCACATCAGAGCGTTAGCTGATCCAGAACCTGCTAGGCCAGCCTGAGCCTGGAGCCTCGGCCCCTCCCGACTCCTTCCCGCCAACTCCCTCCCTCAGAGGCACCAGCGTGGGGCTCTGGCCCAGGAAAGGGGGCCCAGGAAAGGGAGCCCGGGAGGGCCCACCTCGCTCTGGCTCCGTTCTGAGTCACTTGACCTGTTCCTCAAGTCCTCCCCTCCCCCAGTTGAAGCCTCCTCTCCCCTTTAAGGTGATTACAGTAATATACATAATTACAGCAGTTATAATAATGGCACTCATTATCGTAGGCACCCCGATCTGGAGGGCGCTCTGTAGATTACCAGGCACTTTCTCCGACAGCATCTCAGCTAACACCACCTATCTGATGTGTGGCCTTCACCCCTTGGATCTGGGAGCCCTCGGAGACCTGCTGCCTCCCCTGGAGCCCTCGGTACCAGGAGTGTTGGGTGCCACCCCTCCTTCAAGGCCCGAAGCCCTGCAGGCCCGGAGCCTGGCCCAGGAGAGCTCTGGTCTCTCAGAGGCAGGAGGGGGCTGTCCTCAGGATGGAAGCAGCTCCGCTGGCTGGGCCACAAAGCCTGGGGTTCCTGTCCTCACTGTTGAGGAACGGTGGAGCGAGGATGAGGGGCTGACCCCCAGGGACACACAGAAGGCTCCCCTTGGGGCCGTGGGGGAGTTTAGGGACGTGGGGCTGCTGTGAATGTGCCAACCTGCCCCCAGCACTCAACCTCGCTGGGCAGGTGGGCCCGGCCTGGGTCTGTTCCGCTCATTCCCACAGCACCACTCTCCTCCCGAGAGACCAGGACAGAATTCAAGCGACGACGGCTCTGGGACTTTCTCCTTTCCTCCACCCCCCCCCCCCCCCCTGGCCCCGGGAGACAAGGGCCATTCAGTACCGTTACCATCAGCTAGTGAAGGTCACCGCTCCGGGCCTTCCCTGGGTGGGACTCTCCTTTCGGGGCTGGGTTCCTCCTCCAGGCTCCGGATGCTGGTGTGTGGAGCGGGGGGGAGGAAGAACCCAGAGGCAGAGACCATGGACCCCCAGGCAGAGGTCAGCTCCCTGCACCGGGTCGTGCCCAGGCCAGGCCTCCTCGTGCAGGTCACGCTCCATCAGCCTCGAGGCTGCCCCGCTGCCCCAGCCAGTGCTTCTCCCTCACCCCGAGCTGCCAAACCAGTGCTCAGAGCCCGCAGTCCCCGGGGACGGGCCCAGTGGGCACAGGTGTGCACGGACAGGCTCTGCAGGGGAGCTGGGTCCTGGTGACCCTCAGCTCCCCAGAAAGTTCTCTGAGGCCGGAGCCACGGCCCCTGCCATACGGGGCGCTGATGAGCAGCCCAGCTGTCTCTTTAAGGCGAGCCCCTGGAAGGACGGAGGGATTAAGGCCGTAGAGGAGCTTAAGGGAGAAGGAGGGCACGGAGGTGCGTCCTCCTCAGCATCTTCTTGCGGAGCCCAGGACAATGTTCCAGGCTGCAGCTGGGGCCGCCTTTCCTGGTGAGGCTCTGACACGAATGGGCCACCTGGGAGGTCACCCTCCACTGGGCCAGAGGGGCCTGGAACGGCGTGACGTCCGAGGACTGGTTTCCCTGAGAACTGCCCTGGAGCCTGCCTCCTCGGGCACTGGGGCTGCCGTGGGGCGGCCTGAAAGATCAGCCCACGTGACCCGGCCCTGCCAGTGAAGATGGGCACTCTTGGGGGCCAGGGTCTACATTTGAGAAACCCGGACGCCCCACCCTCCCGTCGCTGTCTCTCAGGCCAAAGGCTCAGCAGAGCAGCTCCTTTGTTCCCTAAAGTCTGACATCTCTGGCCACCTCAGCACAATCCGTCACCCTGAGCCCCAGCTGGGCCCACGGCGCTCGGGAGCCAGAGCCGGAGGACACCGTGCCGCTCCGGGCAGCTCACCGCCCCGCCGGGCATGCCTTTCATGGTTGGCTGCTTTTGAAGAGTTTTCCCCTTGACACCTCCTGGACCTCATGATATTCCATATGTAAACACAGGAACACCGTGGGGCTCATTTTCCAAGTTCAGGGCCTCCCTGGCCCAGTGGGAAGCTGTCCAGCTCTCCTGAAGATGAGTGGGATCTGACCCCACCCTGTCCTCTCGCCCCCGCAGGGCCCAGCAGCCTTCTTCCTTTGGCCTCACAGCCCTGGCACCCCTCCCGCCCGGTAAGCAGAAGTTGCCTGTTTGCTCCTGGCAGGACCCACTGCAGCCCCAAATGGAGTCCAGCACGCCTTCCTCCCCCCGGGCCGAGCGGGCGGGATCTGACTGGGCCCTTGTTCTGACCACACTGACCTCACCCGCTGTGCCCGGCCCGGCCCGGCCAGCTGCCCAGAGCCTTACCAGCGCATCGATCCCGGAGAAGGTGTGGTTCGCGTTGTCCAAGGAGTAGATCAGCTGGTACACCCCATCGTTGGTCTCGCTGTTTCCATAGAAACCAACGCCCACCGCAGCACTATGGGCAAGACCCCAGATGAAGTTAGAGGTGGCACCAGAGAACTTCTTTAATGTACTGTTTTAGAGTAGTTTAGGTTCATAGCAAAACTGAATGGAAAGTTCAGCGACTACACATATACCTCCTGCCTCCCTCACCCCACCCTCCCCACCAAGATTCCCCTACTGTCAACAGTTAACAGCCCCCACCAGAGCGGGACATTGGTTATAACTGCTGATCCTACATCGACACATCGTATCACCCAAAGTCTATATGTGCATTAGGTTCACTCGGGGTGGAACATGCTACGGGTTTAGACAAGCGCATAATGACATGCGTCCTCCATTAAGTATCACAGAGCATTTTCCTTGCCCTAGAAATCCTCTGTTCAATCTGTTCATCCCCCAACCCCCAACCCCTGATATTTTACTGTCTCCAGAGTTTCGCCTTTTCCAGAATGTCATGTAGTGGGAACCATACAGCACGTAGCCTCTTCGGATCCGCTTCCTTCACTTACCAGCATGCATTTACATTCCTCTGTGGCTTTTCATGGCTTGATGGCTCATTTCTCTTTTCTTTTTAAATATATTTTTATTGATTTCAGAGAGGAAGTGAGAGGGAGTTAGAAACATCAATGATGAGAATCATTGACCAGCTGCCTCCTGCACGCCCCACACTGGGGATCCAGCCCACAACCCACGTGCCGACTGGGAATGGAACCGTGACTTCCTGGTTCATAGGTCGATACTCAACCACTGAGGCACACCGGCTGGGTGGCTCATGTCCTGTTGGCGCTGAGTACTATCCCATGGTCTGGATGGACCACAGCTTATCTACCCATCACCTACTGAAGGAAGTCTTGGTTGCTCCAGGTCTGCTGGTTATGAACAGAGCTGGTCTCTCCAGGGAGAGAAGTGGGTTTTGACTTCAGCTGAGGCACTCTCTCCAGGGTGGGCCCTGGCCTGGTGGCCTCGCTCCACAGCACAGGGCAGTGAGGCAGCAGGAAAATCCTCCTGCTCTGGCCCTGTGACTCCAGCTGTAGAAAGTCCCTTCTTATACTGAGCCCAAGCCCCCCTCCTTGAACCAGGCCCCCGCTGGTTCTCGGGGTCCTCTAGGTCGGACCGGAATAAGCCTCCAATCCTGCAGACAACCCGTCAGACACCTAAGGCCAGACCCGTGTCCTGCAGACCCTTGTCTACATCAGGGGTCCTCAAACTACGGCCTAACTGGTCAGTGTTGCTACAAATATTGTATTTGTTCCCGTTTTGTTTTTTTACTTCAAAATAAGATATGTGCAGTGTGCATAGGAATTTGTTCATAGTTTTTTTAAAAAATATAGTCCAGCCCTCCAACGGTCTGAGGGACAGTGAACTGGCCCCGTTTAAAAAGTTTGAGGACCCCTGTTTTAAACTATAGTCCGGCCCTCCAACGGTCTGAGGGACAGAGAACTGGCCCCCTGTTTAAAAAGTTTGAGGACCCCTGGTCTACATCCTCACCGTCCTCTAGGCTCCACTCTAACTGGTCAGTGTTGCCCCCAAACATGGCCTGAGTGAGGTGCCCAGGCTGTCCACCCAGCTCTGAGCACGGGACGGGGGGCAGGCAGAGAGGAAGCTCATGTCCTCAGATCCCCTCTCCGCACCGCTGACCTGGTGCTCCACAAGCACCCGGATTTCTCCACAGGATCTGCCCTGAAGCCCAGCCCCCCTCCTTCCGCAGCGCTGAATGGGTGTTTGTTTTGTTTTAACCAATAGTAGAGCTTTGACTCTATCTCTGTGAAATTTCATGTGGTTGGTTTTGGTCCAGCATTCCAGGCGGAACAAATCATCTCAGATCCCGCCTCTGTCACCGACGGCATTTTTCTCACCCACACCCCTGGGGGCCGTGAGCAGCCTCATTAAGCAGCCTCCTGAGTTTTCATTCAAAACAGTAATCCTGGGGGTGGGGTGACGAACACACACATGCATACGTGCGTGATGTTTCCTCTTTCTTCACACATGACAGGAGCTAGGACGGAACCCTGGGAGACTGTGACAGGAACCTTCCAGGTGCCTTGACCCTAGCTCAGTGTTCCCATTGAAAGTGCAGGTCAGGCCCTGGCCGGTTTGGCTCAGTGGATAGAGAGTAGGCCTGGGGACTGAAGGGTCCCAGGTTAGAATCCGGACAAGGGCACATGCCTGGGTTGCAGGCTCCCAGTGGGGGGCGTGCAGGAGGCAGCCAGTCAATGATTCTCTCTCATCAGTGATGTTTCTATCTCTCTCCCTCTCTCTTCCTCTCTGAAATCAACAAATATATATATATTTTTAAAAAGTGCAGGTCAGGGTGCCCGCCGTGGCGCCCCATGTGTCAGTGTGGTCAGTGTGGGCTGGGCTGGGCCCTTCCCGGTACAGTGCCATCTTTCTCACCACTGGCTCCCTCTGGCCCGGCACAAATGCCGTGTAGAACACGCCAAGCGCACTGCACGCTCCTGCGCAGTTTCCCTTCAGCGGCAGGTTATGAGATCTGACCCTCAGGAGTCATTCTTACTGTTCCACAGTGTTCTTCTGTCCTTTGTCGTGTTTTTAAAAAGTCAGGGCCCCCTGTGCGTCAGCACTTCCTTTGTCTGTCTGTCTGTCTCACATCCTGCCTCTCCTGCTCACGTTTGCGGGCTCCGTCCCAGGAGCAGCTTGCCGAAGCCATGGTTACTTTGAAGGAGCTCCTCTCTGCGGGGACCCCCAGGCGCCTGCAGACTCCTGACCTGGGCTTGGACTCTCCTTTACGCCTAGGACTTGGGCCCTGGCCGCCTGTGTCCCCCAGCCCAGGCCCCGCCCATGTGCTCAGCGCTTTGTCACCCCTGCGTCGCTGCAGGCAGGACTGGACACTGAACGTGCCCTAACAGGTGAGGCTCCTGGGGTGAGAACCCACATCCTCACTCCCAGGCTCACGGTGTCCCGTCTGCATTCCCTCCTGCCGGAATCACTCCGCTATGGGTTCTGGGATGCAGTGGACACTAAGCATTACAGGACTCTGTCCCCTGAGGGTGGCCACCCAGGAGGTCTCAGAGTAGACCTGAGGCTTTTGGAAAAACCCCTGGAGATTGAGAACAAGAGTAACGCAACCAGCCACACAGGGGAGCGCGTAGACACAGCGGGCAGCCCGGGCTCCGGTCTGAAGTTAGAAACCCTCACTTCTGCATCCGAAAGAAGAGTCTTTGGGGCACTAAGAGATACTGATCCTGCGAGAAGATGGACTGATCTGGGCTGGAGTCAGACTTTCTCTAACCTGAGACTCAAGGCAGCAGCTGGGAGGGGACAGGGACTCGGAGAGCAGGTGCCCTCTGCTCGCGTGTGCCACCCAATAAACTGCTGGGCAGGTCACAGCCGGGCAGGGGGAGCGGCACAGCGGAGGCCCCATCACCTCTCTGGGACAACGCTCACCCAGGGACAGGCTCCCCATGAGGTACCCAGAGCTCCATCAGGAGGACGTGGCCAGAAAGCTGATGAACCCGCCGCTTGGGGTTTGTTGGGGGGCTGATGGTGGAGAGTGAGGAAGGGGTGTCAGTCATGGGCTAACCATGGGCAAGACGCGGTGGGCAGGCCCACTTCCCATCCACCGCGCCCCCTCGCCCTCTTGCACACTGAGCCCCGAGCCGCACACATGAGGCCAGTGCGGAGGGACACTCACCAGCAGACGAGCCCGGCCACCACGGCCGACCAGGTGACGCAGCAGGACTTGCGCTGCTTGGCCTGTCTGCAGCAGCACGCGCACACCAGGTAAGCCGAGAGGAAGAGGAGGTTCAGGCCCAGGCAGACGGCGGCCACCAGCCCCAGGAACAGCAGCGACTGCAGAGGGAGAGCCGTGGAGTCAGCGCTGGTCCTACTGCAGGTCTGGGAAGAGCCCTGCGTTCGGGCCTGGAGCGCCCACAGGGCTGTGGGTGTAGGAACCAGGCCCAGTAGTGCATTGGCCACCCTCCTCCAGACACGGGTGCTGGGGGGGTCGGGGAGGACCCGCTGAGGGGAGGTGTGTGATGGGGGGAAGCGGCAGGCCAGCCCCGGGTGTGTGGCTGACACGCCTGGAGGGACACGGATGAGGCCCTGCCCGATGAGATGCTCAGAACCCCACAAGGCAGGAGGCATCTGCTGGCAGGGAGGGCTGAGGGTGACAAGTGACTGAGGGAGACAGGCAGGGAGAGGCACATCTCAGGGGCTCAGTGGGACCGGGGCCAGGCCCAGGAAGGGATGGCCTGGCAGATCTGCTTGCTCCGAGCCTTGTCCTAGGTGTCGGGTCCATCCAGAGAAGCCAGGAGCCAGCACTGTGTTAGGGGAGGGGAGGTCAGGATGTACCCCATGGGGTCCCTCTCACCGTGTCCTGAATGGGACAGCGACCCCAGTGTCAATGGTGGCAGCAAAGCCTAGAATTCTGAAGGGGTAGGAGGTGCTGACTCAGGCCTAGTCAGGGTCCCGTAAAGGGAGCTGCTGTCTGCCAGGAGGCCTGTGCCCACTCCATGCCCTCTGATCTCTTGATGCAGCCAGATGGGCGCCAGATGGCACCAGGATTGGTGGCTGCCAGCCAGCGCTGGACCTGGCTGTCAGTCAGGCTCCTGAGGGGATAGCCTCACCCAGCTTCCCATGTGCCCCCCAGTGGGTCTTGGTCCAGAACCCCCATGGCTCCAGTCTGAGCTATCGGGACCAGAGTCTGTTTCGGGGACCCCATGCTGGTGGCGGCAATCAGCAGGGTGGGGGAGATGCCGGGACCCTTCAGGTCCAAGGGGGAGATAATTCTGAAAATCAGAGGCTGGGGCTGTAGGCCTGGGCTGGGGGCCTCTCTGAGCTGGGCATCTGGCCTCAATGAGGTCACAGATAATGCAGTCAGTCCAGGGCAGGAGGGGGGGGGGGGGGCGGGAAGGCCGTGCTGGGAAGCCCAAACTCGGAGGGTGGGCATTGTTAGTGGTTTACTTCTGGGCTGGGAGGACAGGGGGGATGGGGCAGAGGGTTAGGAGAGAAGGAGGTGGTGGGAAGGGAAGAGGAAAGGAGGAAGGTGCCGGAGGAGGAGGAGGAGGGAAGTGGAGGGCTAACCAGCAGGACGGTTCCCACAGCCACCTCCCCACCTCCATGTCCCTGCCGGCCTCTCACAGGCATGATAGTCCTGTTTCTGAGCAGCCGGCAGGTCCCCATGTGCACGGGGTGAGGGAGGATGGAAGAGGGGGAAAGCGGCCCAGAGGGAGCCAGGAGCTCGGCTCACACACCGTCCTGCTCTGACAGCCTGGACAGGACAATTTCCCATGTCACCCGCCCTGCAGCCACCACCGCCCCTCCCACCCCAACACCTTGCCCACAGCCCCTCGGTCCCAGCCTCTCCTCATTTAAGTGACTTTGGTGAGTTCTGGTTTGAGAAACCCAGAGCAGAAATCCAGGCCCCAAGCTGGGGGCAGCAGTGACCCACTTGCATTCTGGGAATCCTGAGGCTAGGACTGGACCCCCAGGGGCTTCTGCACTCAGGGGGCTGGGTAACAGCCTGAGCCCCTTCACCCGCAGACCATAGGAGACAGAGTGAGCCAGCCTAGCGGGGAAGCCGGGGCAGCTGGAGCCCACGGGTTGGGAAGGGTTAAGCACCCCCCAGCCTGCCCTCCCACCCTCTCCCGGGGCGCAGTGGGGGTGGTGGGGGTGTAGCGTGATTGTCCGATGACCATGACTCAACCTTTAGGCTGGATGAATGGTGCTTCCTCATCCCAACCTTGGCTCGCCCAAACCCTTCCTGGCTCCCTGCCTGGCCTCTCCCCCTGAGACCTGCCCCCACGTCGGAGAGGGGATTAGTGGGGTGAGCCTGTCATTCTGGGTCTAGCCGCCACTCTGCCCCCTCCCCTGGCCTGGGCCCACACATTGGCACCCTCTGGGGAGTCTATAAGCAGAAGCACCCAAAGTTAAGACAGGAAAGTACATGCCGAAGCACAAAAATATCACTGCTGCTTCATGCAGGTCCCGAATATACAGTTACAAGCACCGCTGCTTCTTCATGCGCGTCCCGAAAGCACTGGTCTGCTGATGCAGGAGAGGGGACAGGAAGCGCTCCTGGCGCCCACACGGTGACTGTAGCAGCAGTGAGCATTGCACAGCACTGTGGAGCCTAAGACATCAGTGCATTTCAGTACATTAGCTCACCAGTGTCTGGGGTCCTACTATGTGCTATGGGACCCTCTATGTACTAAGCATGTTGCATGGGACATCTGGCCTAATACGTGCAGGTGAGACAAGCGAGGCTCAGAGAGATACAGGTCACACAGTAAGCGACAGAACTGGGACTCCAACCCGGACAGCTGCACGGCGGAGCCCCAGCCCCGGCCCTGGCTGCCTTGGTCATCACGCCACCCGAGGCTGGCAGAGAGCTTGTTTCGGATCAGGTTTGCTGAGCGCCGAGATGAGTGGCGGCAGAAGGTGCCCAATCCAGGGTGCTAGCCGCCTGCTGCCTGACTCTGGCTGTGACTGCCTCTCAGGAGAAAGGGGATCTCTGGGGGAGACAGTGGTCCGACAACAGAACTTACCACATGGGACCCACCTTCAATGACAGCCAGAGCCACTGCCCACCCTGGCCGAGCTCATCCCACTCATCTCCCACTCAGTGTCCTCAGGAGGCCGGACTGGGACAAGGAGCACGGGGGTGGGGCCGTGTGTCCGGCCTCCAGGAGCAGGGCCCAGGGGAAGGAGATGCCCTCTGGAGTCACTTGACACCCAGCACAGTGTGCCAGGTCCAAACCCTGGGAGGAGAGGGGCAGGGCTGTGAGTGGGGCCTTCTGGTCAGACGCCACCTCTCCATGGGACTGAGGGGGTGGGGCAGGCTCCGGCCGTGCTAGTCAGGGCTGCTGGACACACAGGTGCTGTCCCTGGGAGCCTGCGGGTGAGGGAGTGCCCACCATCCCGCCCCGGGGCTGCTCGATCCAGAGAGGAGTTTAGATCTCCTCCAGCCTGGCCGGGAGGAGAAAGCTGTGGTGGGAGGTCCCAGGTGCAGGATGTGGGACACAGGGTTTGGGACAAATACACAGCGCAACACAGCTGTCCCTGAAATCATAGCCGCCTCTCCCCGTGCGTTCAGTGGGGATGGGGGATCCCCCAGAGCTGCCCCAGGCAGAGGCGTTCTCAGGGACTCTGACTTTCAGGGGCGGGGCTCTCGGAGAGGGCGGGGCAAGCGCAGATTAGGAGGGAAGGGAGCCAGGCCGGGAGGGTCCAGATTCTCCGGGTTCTGGCAGGGCCGGGAAGCCACAGGGGTTATTATTAGACTCCCAGTCCACTTGCACTGCACACCCGGCCGGTGGGGATCCCCATTCCCAGGCCTGCAGGAGACAGGCCCGGCGGGCAGGAGGCGAACAGCCGGCTCCAGGCTCGCCTCCTGCAGGCCTGACTGGCCCCACACCGGAAACGGTGCCCGAGAACCTGACTGTAGGCGGAGGCCGCGGGGGGTCAAAGTCCCGAAATGGGCCCATAGCTCTGAACAAACGGGCCCCGCCAGGGCTGCAGCCCGAATCTGTGACCCAGCAGAGCACTGACTTGGGCCAGGCCCGACCTGAGAAGGTGGGGAGCTTCTGTAGCTCAGCCTGGGCGGGGAAGTCTGGGGGGTACCCCTCCCCCTGTGGGGTACAGAGACCGCAGGGCGAAGGGCCTGCACAACAGAGAAATGGCAGAAGTGCAAGGAGAAGGGAGGTGGCGGGCTAAGACCCCGAAAACCCAGGGTAGAGACTCTATACTATAGAGGGTGTTTGTCCGGGAGGCTGACGCTGGCGAGATGGGGCTGACCCGGGCCACCGTCCTTCCCCCAAACATCCCCGCGCCTGTGGGGGCCCTCGCCCCCGCCCCCAGCCCCGCAGCCTTCCAGGATGGCCCAGGAAGAGGTGTGGGCCGCCGCTCCCACCCTGTGGGCAGGGACAGGGGAGGGGTGCTGCGGGGCCCAACTGGGGAGACTCGTTAGTTTCTGCCCAAACTTCTCCCAGGTCGCCCAGCCCCAGAAAGAGAGCTCTTTTCTTGAAGCCCCAGAAGGAAAACTCCGGAGTCCCTCGCGGGCATGGAGGAGTTCCCCGGGCTCTGGCACAAAGGTCCCCGCCCCGCCCCTCGCGGAACTCCTCCTCCGCCCTCAGCTCCACCCCTGGAGGCCGCCTCCGCTACCCTCCTCCCCTTCTCACCACTGATTGAACTCCACATGCGCAGTTTTCCTGGCCCACGAGGTTCCCAGACGTAGCGCCGAGCGCTGACGGTCCTGGAGGAAAGCAAAAAGGTGGGGGGGAAGGTTGAAGTGTAGGGGGAG
>NW_005871882.1:51914-70600 GCF_000147115.1 Myotis lucifugus
CCGCTGCAGCCAGCCCGCCGCCACCCGGCCCAGGACGCGCGCCTTCCCGGCCCCGCCCCTTCCCGGCCCCGCCCTGATCCTTTGGGCGGCGCCATTTTTGCCACGGCCCTCTGGAGGATTCTCTTTTCCGGCAGGGGGTCCCGCACAAGAAGCCTTTTTGTGATCTGGGATCTGTCCTGGCCGAGGCGAAAAAGGTGGACGAAGTGAAAACAGCCTCCAAACGCTCCTAAATCTGTTTCTTCCTAGTTACTCTCTAAGTCCCCGCTTCTCATTACTTACTTATTATCAAATCTAGGGTATAAGGTGCCAATGGGTGCACTAGCAGTCGTGGCACTGGAGGGGAGGCTGGCCGTTTGAGGGCTTTTGGGGGTGGTGAACTGACAGATTGGGGACAGAAGGGAGCAACATTTAGTAGTTGTACCCTGGGGGGCACAAGGGACAGAGGAAAGCCCCGTGATTCTTCCCAGCAGGCAGGACTGTGCAGGCCTCCTGGAGGGAGGGCCTGCCCCAGGGGAGGGGAGGGGAGGGGAGGGGAGCGGAGCCCAGGGAAGCCATCAGCAGCACACGTTTACTGAGCACCTACTGTGTGCCGGCACTGTTCTGTCGTGAACAAAAGCAGACAGAAACCCCCCTCGGAGGGTACTGCATCTCAGTGGGCGGATGGCAACAATCCACGCGCAAAGACGCACGCAGCGACGTTAGGGGTGCTTTGGAGAAAAGCAAAGGCGGGGCAGGGTCAGCTGATAGGACCGTGGAGGCAGCCACAGATCTGACAGCCTCAGAGGCGCTTCCCTGGAGTTGAGGGTCAACAGAGGCCCCAGGCAGCAGAGGGCCACGGTTCTGCACCTGAAAACAGCGTGGCGTGACCGGAGGACGCTGGGCCGGCAGGTGGAGGGCAGGGCAAAGGGCAGCCTGGGGTTGGGGAGATGGGAGTGGAAGGGCTCCTGAAGGGATGGGGCTTGGGCCCTGGCAGCCTGCCTACGGGCAGTAGCGACTGGGGCAAACTCCCAGGGTCCTGGCTCCAGGAACTAGGTGGATGCGGGAGACTGCAAACGCCTGCAAACACCCGTGGACAGCCCACAGCGGCCCCACAGAGGCCAGGGGAAGGAGTCCTGTGTCCCGGCGTCTCCTCCTGGTTGTCTGTCTGTGTCAGTTTTCCAGGAACATGGCTGGGCCATCTCATCTGCGCATGCCCAGAGCTGGGGCACAGAAGGTTGGAGACCAAGCTTCTCTCACAGGGGTTTTCTTTCATTCAAGAAATTTGGATGGAGCACCCTCTGTTCTAGGGGACACAGATTCCTGTGGGCACGGGGTCTGAATCTAATAGGTGAGTGGGCAGCCTTTGATCCCACATGGGCCCTGTTGTAAGAGGGGGATGGAATCTGGGGGGAGGGAGGGTGGTCCAGGATGTTTCCTGGAGAATGAGATGAGGTGAGAGCTGAAGGATGACGGGGAGGAGGCAACTCAGGGAGGATTCAGAGCAGAGGGGCGGTGACTATGATATGAGATCAGGGACCACGCCGGGCAAGTGCAAACTGAGTCAGGGGAGTGACGGGGAGGAAAGACTGGAAAACTGCAGAGAACAGGTCAGCGGCTGGGGTGCAAGAGGGCCCTTAGGGGTGACAGAAACACTCGATTGCAGTGGCAGTAACACTTTAAATGTCAACATTCACAGAACTGCACACCAAAAAGGGTGAATGTCACTGTAAGTTACACCCAATAAGCCTTACTTTAAAATAAATGCCTTCATAAGAATAAAGACCTATATATATTTTTACTTATTTTTTATTTATTGATTTTAGAGAGGGAGAGAAACATCAATTTGTTGTTCCACCTTCATCGGTTGCCTCTTGTATGTGCCCTGACCAGGGATTGAACCTGCAACCCTGGCATGTCGGGACAACGCTCTAACCAACTGAGCTACCTGGCCAGGGCCTGCACTTTTAAATACAGAGGTCGGCAGCAGCCAGAGCACACATCACACATGGTAAGGGTTTTGGTCTTTGAAGCGGCCACTGCTGGCTGCAGAGGATGGGCTTGGAGCAATTGTGTGGGGCCCTCAGGGGGCACCTCTAACAGGCTGGTTCCCCTTCCTCCATGTCAACAGCACAGAAGGCGACAGCTGCAGCCTCCCAAAGGGCCTGCAAGTTAGAGGACTCAGCATTCCTCCAGGAGGGAAAGGACAAGGGACCCCCGGTGGGAGGGGTCTGTCTCCTGGGGAGTGACAGGGTGTCTTGCCTTTAGGATTGACCTTGAACGGGGCATAGGGCAGCCTTTCCAGAGCTGGGGTTGGGCCCGAGGGAGTGGGTGGGGGGAGGGGAAGGCCTGCTCACCCACTGAGGACAGCAACTCTAAAAACTCCCTCGGGGCCAGCAGCGCAGTGATGGGCACAGTGGGATACCCAAACCTGCTTGGCCAGTCTGCGCCCAGCTAGACAGTATTCTGGCTGCATCCCTGGAGGCCAGCGGCTCGGAAAGGTGAGCCAATGAACACACAGGCCTCCTGGGGAGATGAAGTGAGACAGGCCCATGGCCTGCCCGGCACAGCCAGAACAAGCCCTCCCAAGCCGAGAGCTGGCGTCAGCAGGGCGGGGGCTGGCACCAGCCACTGGAAGGCCTAACACATGCCTGTGCCTCAAACCAGCTTCATCTCCAGGATCAGCTGGGCCCCATGACTGCAAGGCACAAGCCAGAGCTGAGAACTTTGCACGAAAGGCTGCCTTCTGTGGCCACGGAGGGCTTGTCTCCTAGGAGCTGGGGCTAGTCTCTGGACAATGTGCCAGACACAGGGAGCCAGAGCGGTACACCCTTCCTCGTGGGCACCAGATGTTAAAAGAATGGGGAGGACTGAAGCCACTGAAAGTGGCCTGGGGCTACTGGTCACTGAGCACTTGGGAGGAACAGAAGCCATGTTCCTCAGGACCCAAACACCCTGAAAACTTACAGAAAAATCAAGCCTCAGGCTCTTAGCTACTTGTAAACCATTTCCAGACTGGCCTGGTCAAGGGTTTATCTGTTGGAGTATGTCTCCACCTTGTGGTCAATGCTGACACGACCACCACCTCCATCTCCCAAACTTGCAAGAGCGCCTCTAAATCCTCACCAGCACCTAATTTAACCCTTATAACAACAAAACAGAGTAAGTTCTAGTATGGGCATTTGCCATACAATTTGGAAAGTGAGGCAACATTGGGACACGTCCCTGCCAAGGGTCTAGGAGCCCCAGCCTGTGCTGGCCTGTACTAGCCTCGCTCCAAGCTGTGAGCACTCTCTTCAGGACGCTGAGTTGACAAGCAGGTGGGCAAGGGGCAGAACCAGGATTTAATCCCAGAGTCAGGCCTGGCTGGACCTAAACAGCCATTCATGCTGGGATTTGGCCCATCCACACACCCACCAGCCCCGTGAACTCCGTCTCTGCCCCACTGCCTGGAGGCCCGGCTCCTCTTTGCTGGGCTCACACACACTCAAGTTCTCAGCTTCAAGGTTCCCTGAGCCCGGCTCCAAATTGCCCTCGCACCTGCGTTCACCTCCTGTAGCACCCTGCTCCTGAGGTCCTCGTGAGCAGCCCTCAGCCCTCGGGGGACAGTTTCTCAGTATGACACTCCCCTCCTGCCACGGGGGCTGTGGTGGGCGGAGGACATGGGCATGAAAGTGGGGCTACGTTCCAAGGACCAAGGCTTCGCTTGCAGCCATTTCCAAGGCTAATCAACTCCTCCTTTCCACCAGCCTTTTCATTATCAGGGAGCTCCTTTTACCTAAGTGACTTTAAATCTTGAGTGACGCTGGCTCATTTCCACAAACATCCGGCTCTTCTGCCTACTGCCATCTACTGATGTTCAAACTTAGGCTCAAACAAAACAGCTTTCTCTGTCCACTGGGACCACAGCCCAAGATCAGGGATGCAAGGAGGCTGCCACCAGGACCCCCAGCCCATCCCCACCAGAGTCTAGCAACCCATGACATCTCCCTTCCGGCCTTCAAAGACAAGACACACGAGAAGATTTTTAACGTTTTAATACAGATCAGCATGTCGGGTTCACTTCAGCTCCTTCACCGCCAAACCTAGAGCAAGAGAGGCAAACGCGAGGCATCAGAAGACAGTCACGCTGCTTGTCTGGGTTTGTTCTTAAGCTAAGAAGGCTCACAACGCTCAGACATTAAGCCCACCAGGGAGGTTTTGCATAAAATATTTAGTGTTTGATAAAAAGAAGAAAAAAAAACCACACAAAAACTCCTGTCAGCCTTTATAAAGGGGCCCAGCGGGCCCTCACACGCGAGCAGTACCGGCTAACTTTCAGGGTGGACAGGCAGCCTCTGGAGCTGCTTGGTACTCCCTGGGGGGCTTCCTCCACCCCAGGATGGACCTTTGTTTAACACATGCTCAGGGCCTATGGTACTTAATCAGTTTCCTCAAAACCAGTATCTGCCTGGTGGGATGAAATGAGGCAGAGTAAGTGTGAGCTGTTACTATTCTGCACTAGAAAAGCATGAAAGAGGGAAACAAATTCGCCTTGGCCACCACGTTGAAGATCACCACGCTCGCAGGACAGTGGCAAGAGCAGATGCTTAGACCACAAAACGGACCTGCCTCTCCTTGGGCACAACTCGCTAACAGGACGGCGACAGGTGCACCGCCCAGCCTGCGCACCTGCCCAGCAATCCTGCTCACTCACCCGGGGGCAGGGACTGCTTCAGCTTCTCGGCCTTCTCTTTGTCCGTGATGACCAAGGTATACAGGTATCTGCTGCACCGGACTTTGAACTTCACATTATCCTTATTTTTCTTGATCTTGACAGCTATCAAACGGACCAAAATCAATAATTGCACCAGACATCACATAGTTCACCTGCTTTATACAAATGCACAAAGTGGCACTTGTGACCGCAACCACAGCCACAGCTGTGCCTGTCCCGTTGAAACAGAGGACAAGCTGCCCTCTATGACCTCAATCTTCAAAAACCGCCGGAAACCCGCTTTTCCCGTTTATTAACACTCAAGCACCTGGGGCTTGATCTTCACGGCTTGTCTATGTATCTGTCCGCTGAACACACCCTAGAACACTGTCCCCGTCTTATTTTCTGAAGGGAAGGAAGCAGTTTATAAAGCAAGGAGATGGGCTATCTGCTGGGACCAGAACTCGCCGCTCCACTCGGGGGCGATGGGAAAGAGCAGTGAGTGTCCGCTCACACTTTTCCTAAAACTGACATGGAGCCCATTTCTGGGCTCTTCACTGCCTCCGAATTCTATTTCAGGACCCCCACTCAGACGGCGAGGAGCCCCAACTGCAGCCCAACCCCAGTGCAGGGTGTGAGATCTGGGGAGTCTGGTCAGGCTTCTGGAAGACAGCTGCTTCCCCGAGGGCCAGTCATTTCAGGGACATCACACCCCGCACCCCAACTTCTTTAAAGACAGCTCAGGCGCTCGCCTGCAGGATCTGTTAACATGAAAGCCAATCAAGAGGCCGGGGGTAAGGGCCGAACAGGACTCCTGTGCCTCAGCCCAAGCACCTGACCAGACACACGCACTTAGCATGTCACAGCAGCAGCACAGGTCAACTTGTACCCACAACCCCGTTTCTGCCAACAGCTGCTACAGGGACAGGGCACTGAGCAGGAAGCTGAGGCACGGTGGCTCAGCCGGCACACACACTGGCCGCCTTCGCTCAAGTAGCTGCATCAGCCCTAGCACCTGCTGTACACCTATAGCACTTGTAAGGTATAGGATCTCTTAAAAGACGTGTATTCTACATCGTCACATGATGCAATAATTCCAGCTACAGGTGCATACCCCAAAGGGTGGAAAGCCCTCCATGTCTGCAGCAGGATGAACGGATAAACAGTGTGGTCTATCCATACAGGGGTGACTCAGCCTCCAGGACGTTATGCTACATGAGAAAGCCAGTCACAAAGAACAAACACTGTCTGATCTCATTTTAGAGGTCCCTAGGTCAAACTGATTTAGTGGCACAGTTTCAGTTTGCAAGATCTAGAGTTTTGGAGATGCAATGGGGATGTACTTCCTAGCAGCGAAATGTACACTGTACATCATGTACATTTTAGAATTGAAAAATGCCCTATTCTGTCCAGGGGGCCATGACCCGTCTTCACAGGACAAACGGTCTAGAATCAGGCCCCCAAACAGAATTAAAATGCAAACGAATCAATGGCTTTAGTGTCATTTCTCCAATGCATTAAGGTCTCTAATGGATCTTCATACATGGTCACCCCCCAACACAAGGAAATGGTGTCATGCTTACCTTCGCGACCGCTATCGCTATAGCTGGGACTGAACCAGGCAGTGACCCCAAATTCCCTGGTCTGAACTAAAACTGACATGAAGATCACCCCCTCTTCATCGCAGGACAGCACACCAACACAGCCACCCTGGCACCCGTGGTCCCCACTCCCATGGGGCAGGGTGGGCACTCCCACCAGCCGCTGCTCACCCCCCACAGGTGATCGCCATCTCATTCCAGTTACCAGAGGGTCAAAGGCGCAGCCTGCGGCAGGTCCCAGGGACACAAACAGGGCCCTCGCTGTCCCCTGAGAACCCACTGAAGGCTCTCCGACACCACTTCCTCCCGTGGGGACAAGGAGCAGAGCGAGGACCGGCTCCCAGCCCGTCCCGGCTCCACGTCCACAAAAGATCTGACTTTCCCTTCGCGAGAACCCTCAGGGGGAGAGGAAGCTTTTAAGGAGATGACTCTGGGTTAACACAGCGCATGAATCCACGTTCTGTCTTGCACTGAGCACAAGCCCCCAGACCTCCTTCAACTACAACGAAGGGGTAAGGGCAGGACCCCCGTGTCCGGTGCAGGAATGAGAATACCCACCCGGGCACCAGGGGCCAGCACACAGCAAGCAGAGGCCCGCCCTGATGTTTCTGATGCATCGCCCCCTCCCCCCTTATACACCCCGAGACACGAAGACCCGCAGGGGTGGAACTACTTAGTAAATAAAATTCCCCTCGAGCAGGGCCTGCACTCAGCCCAGAACCGAACCTGCAAGCACCAATCCCGGGTTTGCGGGACACGCACTGGCAGACGTTCACCCAGTAAAGCTTCCGTTCAGAGCCCCAAACCCAAGCCACGAGGGAGCGATTTTTTTTAAAATGTTCACTATTAAAGGGCCTCCCGCCTGGCATTCGGGAAGACGCTCCCGGGGCAGCCCGGGGTGCGGGCCGCTCCACGCCAACGCGATCCTTCCCACCCGCACCGCCGAGCGACCACTCACATTTGGCGTCCTTCCGCCGGGCTGTGAGCAGGAAGTCCTTGATCTCCTCAATCTTGCGAGGCTGCGACACAGAGAAAACGGGGCATGAGCTGCGGGCCAGACATCCTGGCGACGGTCGCGTCCCCGGCCCCTCTCGGGCCACCGGAGACCCTCGCCCCGGGGCCCCCGCCTCCCCGGGAAGGTCTCAGGCAGGGGCCGTACTCACCATGGCTGCGAGGCACGGAGCGTGCGGCCGGCGCCTGCGGGGAGGACAGACATGAGCGTGAACAGGGCGCGGGGACCAACAGGGAGCCCCGTTTTTTCCCTCCCCGACCCCCCGAAATGCTGGCCCCAGTGCACTCCATCCTCTTTCCTCGCACCCTTGACCCAGGCCGGGGGTCCGCAAACTTCTCTCGGTCGTGGATTACTTCGGATTATCCCCACTACTCCCTGTGTGCCGCCCAAGAGGTACTTACAACAAGCAGCCAGAGGCGAAGAGGGCGAAAAAGAACGTAACTTCCGTTTCCGGGCAATTAAACCCTCCCCCGGAGGAAACTGGGTACGGTGTCTGCGAAGGGTCAAGAATTACCAGTAGGTAGGCGTTCGCCCTTCCCTTTGCAGCACCTCTGCCCCCTGTAGGCCTAGATTAACAGTGCAGCTCCTCGCTTGGAACGACCGCCTCCCTCCTCCAATCCCTTCCCTTTTCTACCCCCAGCCCCTTGGCTTTGCTAGATTTTATTTTAGATCCAGTTTGAAGACCTAAATCTTTTATCTACCACTGTCATTAGACCTGTGCATTGGGCATCTGCACGGGGATTTTTCTCATTTGAATGAAGGAACCTTCTTTTTTTTTATGTGTTTTTTATTGATTTTTAGAGAGAGGAAGGGAAAGGGATAGAGCGATAGAAATACAGATGAGAGAGAAACATCCTCGATCGGCTGCCTCCTGCATGCACCCCTACTGGGGATCCAGCCCGCAACCCAGACCTGTGCCCTGACCAGGAATCGAACCGTGACCTCTTGGTTCCTGGGTCGACGCTCAACCACTGAGCCATACCAGCGGGGCGGGGCCTTCTTATGTATATTTTAGAACCTCTTTCTAGGCATTCCTCACATTGCCTTCTGGAAATAATTCCAATAGCCAAGGTTTTGTCCTTACCCATGGGAACAGCTGTGAAGGGTTGTCGGAGCTGGGAGAGAAGTCAGGACTTGAACCCACGCTGCTCAGATCCCGGAGCCCAGGCTGCACCTAAAACGGGCTGGCGGTGGGGAGGTCAGCGCTTCCTTGGCCGCCTCGGCCCATGCAGATGTTATTTTCGTGGCACATAATGACTCTCAACTCTTAGGTAACCTCCCTGCAGGCGGGGGTGGGCTCCGGGAAACCCGTGGCTATCGATTTTATTTTTATCCTCTGCCTTTATTTTATTTTTAACCTCGCTACCAATGTCTATGTTTTATTATATTTGTTTCTCAAAAATTTAATAACTGCACAACAGAATGTAATTGCCCTGTGTGTTTATTACACTTGAAGAGAGAGTACTTCACCATGAACTTCACTTTGAACTCACCCATCTCTCTCCGGTTAGACGAGCCCAGGCTGAGCGCATTTCCGGGGGGCTGGGCTACAGGGAAGAGTACACCAACAGGGAGACCCCCCAATTCCTCTGATTGTACTAGAGAGCCTTTTAGCAGAAGCCAAACCCTGTTTCTGTAACGGCGGACGCCTCTGGGTGTCAGCAGTGGGAACAGTCCACTGGGAGGGGCGACGTTTTAGATCAGCGGTTCTCAACCTGTGGGTCGCCACCCCTTTGGGGGTCGAACGACCCTTTCACAGGGGTCGCCTAAGACCGTCGGAAAACACCTATATAATTACATATTGTTTTTGTGATTAATCACTATGCTTTAATTATGTTCAATTTGTAACAATGAAAATACATCCTGCATATCAGATATTTCCATGACGATTCATAACAGTAGCAACATTACAGTTATGAAGTAGCAACGAAAATAATTTTATGGTTGGGGGTCACCACAACATGAGGAACTGTATTAAAGGGTCACAGCATTAGGAAGGTTGAGAACCGCTGTTTTAGATCATCTGAAGGTTGGGGCCCAGCCTGAGAGGGATGGGTGCCTCCACCCCGAGCTGAGAGGGACGTTCCCAGACCCTCCACCTGGCCAGCCGGCCTCCTCCACGTGGGGCTGATGCCTTTCTGGTCTTTTCTATTCCACCTGTTCCACCACAGGTGCTTGCCCTCCGGGCCCAAACTACTGGCCTCTTAACGAGCTAGGCACTGACCCCAGGCTGAGTCTGCACTGTTCCTCCGATAACAAGCCCTGCTCACCTCCAGGGCTCAGCTCCCACCTCCCCTTCAGACACGACCCTTCTGCTCCGACTCTGGACACTCGTCAGCCATGCAGTCGGTGCTCACACCCACCTCTCGCAGACTGTGCAGCAGCCCCCAACCTTTCATACATTTGTACTGACTTTCTTTGAAGGCGAGAAAGGGGTTCCATGTTCTGTGGACAGCTCCTGAAATGCAGTCCTCATCTATGTATACAGTGGGTGCTCAATGCGGACACTGTAGGATTCTCAAGCTGGATGCAGCTTCAGCGCTCACTCCCTCTATGCAGGGTGGGTCGATAGGTGTAGGGATGGAGGAATGAATGAATGAAGGGATGGAGAGATGGGGAGGGAGGGACGAAGGGGTGGGTGGAGGAAGGGAGGGAGAAATGGAGGGTTAAATTGGACCACGCCGTGCCCGGCACATAGTAGGTCCACACAAATATTTGTTGAGTGAATGCCTGGTGCTTCTGCCCACTGCAGGGCCTACAGGACGGGGACAGGGACAGTGGGAGGGCTGGGCCTCCCTTTTGGCAGAGATCCCAGAGAGACAGATGTTCGCCCTCTTGCGTTGTATAATAAGCGAACATAGATGAGTAGTAACAACACACAGAGGCAAATTTGTTCAAGTACCGAAGTTTTTTCTCCAGGGGGGATGAATGGCGCAATACAACGGCAGCTACTGAAAGGGGGAGCCAGGAGCCTGGAGGGGGCGCCTCCCACGCTTCAGGGGAGGGTGAGCGACTGCCGGTGTGTCGCGACTGCGGTAACCAAGCGGCCCCAGCCCTGACCCCTGTGAGAGCAGCCAGGATGCCGTGTTTGACAGAAGCGCCCTGGTGAAGACACGTGGAAAAGTCTACAGGGGCCCAGGGTGCACCCCGCAGGACATGGAGGCCCGGGTTCGAGAGCCAGGGTGGGGGGAGGGGGGAAGGAATAGAGGAGGGCACCCTAATCGGCCTCCCCCACTTTCTGCTGCTCTGGTGGGTCTGCCTGGGCGCCCTGGGCTGGCCCCCTGCCGGCTCCCCGCACAGTGGACCGGGGCACAGTCTCGCCTCCGTCACTTGCTGGCTTCTGAAGCGAGGCCTGTGGGGCCGCTGCCTCCTCTCCCCGCTGCAGGGCTGCCGTGAAGCCTCAACGGGATCATGTAAAAAGCCAGCCAGTGCCATCGGGCTTCCTCCAGGTCTGGGGGTCACCCCCTGCCCTGGTGTGGTGTCCCAACATGGCCACACGGGCGCCGAGGCCGTGACTGGAAGTGGAGAGCAAGTGGCCCTGTCTGCCTTGAATCCTAAAATCCAGGCTGTGACGGCTGATATAAATTAGAAGTCATGTTTGTATAGCATTTCATACCTGACGGCTGCTTTCATATCTACCATCTCATTTAATCTCCAAGCGGCCCCCGAGGGGCCCATGCATCTGGCGGCGGCAGGGCTGGCCTTTCATCATCTCGGAAGGGAGTTGTTTATTAAATCGGGAAGGTTCCGGCAGGGAGAGTCTGGCGTCCTCGCAGAGCTTGGCTCCCTGGGAAAGGGCGGGAGGGAGGGAAGAAGGCAGGTGCGGGCCTGGGGGCTGGCGCTTTTGGGGGAACCCAAAGGCTTCTCACTGTGGGACCAGGTGGGCGCCTTGGGGGACCAATCGGGCTGGGGATGGGGTGGGCCCAGGGAGAGCAAGTAACAGTACTGCCGGTCCACACGGGGGAGAGTCCACCTAACACACGCACAGCAGCCTGCCTGACTGTGCAAACCCTCACCGCCTGTATGTTCCGGGGAGGGGGGCCATAATAAAGAAGCAATCAGACTGGGTGGCACCAATCCTGGAGGTCTTCCTGGAGGAGGCATTATGAGAAAATGGGAAGAAAACGGTTCCTGGAGCCAGTCCGTCTTGGGGTCAAACCCTGTGTCTGGCTGGGAGACCCTGACAGAGCCTCCGGGCATCTCCGAGCCTCAGTCCCTGTTGAGGAGAGGTACGCATCCTTCCTTCCCAACCTTCCGTGCCAACTGTGGGCAGCTGCACCACCGTCTGCGGCTGCCCTGCTTCTGAGAAGCCAGGAGACACGAGGCACAGAAAGTGCTTAGCCAGCAGCCGGCTCTGTGGCTGCTCATTGAGCGCGAGTCCAAGGCGAGAGCTGCCGATGGACTTGGAGAACTTCCACCTGGAGAAAGGAGGCGGGCTGGAGTCGCCCACATCCCCTCCCCCAGAGCTCGGGGATACAGGCAGAGAGAGGGGACCCCTCAGAGAGCCTGCCTGGGCTTCTGGGGGCAGGGCACAGTCGGTTTTGACAGATGACACCTCCTCAAACCTCCTGCCTCCCTCCACGGCCCCTCTCACCCCATCAGCTGCTGCTTGATGCCCGAGCTGCTGCTGATGAGACGGTGTCCACAGGACAAGACACGGGGCAGGCAGAGGGGAAGCCATGCTGGGCGAGAAACACGCGCCCCTCCTCTGCATCGGCGCGTGCCAGGGTGAGGGGACATCCGCGTGAGAAAGGGAAAGGGCACGGTCCCTCAAAGTAGGGGACAGGCCAGCCTATCAGCTTGTACAGATCTTGCATATGCGGCGGCGGAGAGGAAATCAATAGAGCTGTCAGCGGCTTAATGCATTCCCGCCGCAGACGGCCTGCTCAGGATGCGCCAGGAGGAGGCTTCAAATTAAAAACCAGGGGAGGGGCGGGCTGAGGGGCGGGAGATAAACACCCTGACAGACCAGAGGGAAGGAAGGGACAAGGCGGAGGCTCCAGGAAAATTAAAGTCCATAAATCACGAGGCTCAGAGAGCACCCTGGCTGTGAGTGACAGGAGACCCCTATGGGCAGTGGTGTCCCAGGGCCTGGCGCCCCCTGCCGGGCAGGAGTGGGGAGGGAGGGGAGAGAGTGGGCAGGCCTCTTGTATTAACAGTGTTAATGCCCAGTCGGGTGAGGGTGGGGCTGGACGGGTGTGGGGTGGGGGAGCAAGATGAAATGAATGACAGCCTCAGAGCCTGCGATACGTGGGTGGGGGGCCTCCAGGGGTGAGGGTGGCGGGGAGCGGCACTTTGCTCCCTTTTAACTACTCCCTCCCATGGAGCAGACAAAGCAAGACGAGGTGACGGAGGACAAGTGAATAAAGAGACGGTTGTGAAGGTGCAGGCAGGTGCGTGAAGGCAGGAGGGAGACCAGCCACTGGGCCTGACCTGGGGCAGCCAGGCTGTGTGGAGGGCGGGCCTCCGGACCTCAACAGAGAGGTGGACCTACCTGCCCGAGGTCACACAGCCCGAGACCTTCAGCCAAAGGTCAAGCTCAGACTGTGGCCACCGCTCAGGGCGAGAGCTGGGACCCAGTATCTCAGCTCACTGTCTCCCTCCCTCAGTCCCTCCCTTCCTCCGATCTATCTCCTGCTGGGCATCACCCTGGCTGAACCCAACAGGTTCAGGGCGGCTCCCCTGGGGCACAGAGCAGGGTGGCGGTGCGGACCCAGAGGCAGTGGAAGATCCTCCATCCGCCCACTCCTCTACTTGGACCGGCCACCTCCACTGTGGGGTAGCCTTGTGACCTTGGGTGGCCTTGTGACCTCAGGTGGCCTTGTGACCTTGGTTGTCCAGGTCACTGTCTCCTGAGTGGGTCTAAGGCAGAGACGTCCTCCAGGGCCCAGCAGGCTCTCTTCTGTCCTGTCCGTCCCCCAAGCGACCCCCACACTCCCTGATCCCCCAAACCCAGGCACTGTCTTCAGGGTCACGGGCCGTTCATGGGGGAGGACGGGCTCCGGCTGGCGCGAATCCTGTGCATGGTGAGCCTGCGCACAGCCTGAGACACAGGTAGGCCAGGGGTGGCTTCATTCTGCGGCACCGCCCAGGACAAGTTCTGCCAATTAAATTGGTGACCGCGCTTCCAAAAGCAATTCTCGATGCTGCAGTGGCTCCCGAGGTGAGGCGATTAAAGAGAAGCTGGCGACTGCTGTGCAGCCGGAAGCAGGTGCCGTGGGGTGCCAGCGTGGGAGGCACCGCGTGCATGTGTGGACCTGCTCTGGGCACGTGTGTGCTCAGGGAGGGAGAAGGAGAGGGTCCCCCATGGAGGCAGGGGGCGTGCGGCCCCTGTTACCCGTGTCCTTCCTGTTTCCTTGCTTAGTGCCAGCGGAGAGAAACAGTTTGTGCGAATCTAGACTCATCCCAGGCGGGGGGGGGGGGGGGGGGGGGGGCACAGGGAGGCGGCTGCTTGTTGCCTGCTTGTCAATAAGGATGAGCCAACAGCAGGGGTCCCAGTGCTGAGACACCTGTGCCACAGCCTCCCGCAAAGGCTCATGGGCAGCCGCGCTGCTCCCTGTCTGGAAATCGCACTGTCTTTGGAGATGGCGGGATGGAGGCAGAGTGGCCCTGGCCAGCCTCCTGCCTGGCTGAGTCTCAGGGATGGGGGTGTCTGGCCGCTCCCCCACAGTCTGCTCTGCCAGGGAAGGCTTCCCCTCAACCCACTGCTCTCAGGAGCACCTGGCCAGGTGACATGGGCTGTTCCCTTCTCCGCTTAGATGTGGCCTGTGGCCTCTGTGGTCCTTGGCAGGGTCGGAGGGACAGGAAGCGAAAGAAGGTGGGAGGGAGGTGGCGGGCAGGCTGGACTCCGGCTGGTCACTCCCGGCTCCTGTCCACCTCCTCCTCACCTTCCCGATCATCATCTCCCTCTCACCCCTGCCCGACGGGCTGCTCTGCGGTTAATGGAGCAAGACTGATGCAGTTGGCCTGTTAATTACAGCAGATGAAGTCTTCAGCTCAGACGTCCCCCGGGACGAGGGCGGGGAGGAGGGGCTGCCGCCATTATCAGCAGGCCCTACCCTGGGATTTAACCCTCAGAGCAGGCTCCGGTGGGATTGGAAGAGCATCAGACCTGGAGAGGAAGCCGCTGAGCAGAGGGACGCTGCTCTGTGGCTTCGGGATAGAGCGGGGACACGCGCTACCCCTGTGTCCACTGCCTGCTCTGTGTCAGGGGCCACCCCAGCTGCTCCAGGAAGATGGTCTCCTGTCCTCCTCACAACAGCTCTAAAGTAGGCGAGATCACAGCCCCCATCTTACTGAGGAGGCCCCCAAAGCACAGAGAGGTCAATCCACTTGCCCGAGGTCACACAGCGAGTAACTGGAGGAAAAGGATGCCTCACTACTTAGGCACTGACTCCCTCAAAGCCTTTGGCCTCCCTCCTCAGGGACCAGCTGGGTCACAGGCTGCTGAGAGAAGGACCCAACCTGTGAGGTGATTCATTTAATCTACAAATACTTACTAAGCGTCTTCTCTGTGCTAGGACTGGGGTCCTCATGAGCTTGCCCTCCAGCCCGGGAGGTGGGCCAGCTCTCCCCACCTCTCTCTCCAGAGTCAGCCCCATGGCAACTGCGGAGGAGGAGACAGTGGCTGTGCCCCCCCGCCCCTTCCATGACCTGTGACCACACCCCGTGGTCTCAGAGGATTGGACTAACCCGGAACAACCCTGGTCTGCGGCTAACTGGCTAATGGGGCCGGGATTTCATGCAAACTGGGGGCCAAGGGCACCTCTCCGAGGGAGGCCACACGGGTGTGTGCAAGCAGAGGTCAGAGCCGAGGTGGCTCCGAAGAGCAGCTGTGGGTCAACTCCCCGGTGCCGGTGACAGCAGCTGCCCCTTTGTCCCCGGGTATTGTGAGGTGCTCTGTCCCCCATGTTCCTGCCTTTCCCTGCAGATGGTTGGGACGGGTTTCCATTTTTAGGAGCTACATGATCCCTAAGGTGGAAGTCTGACTGGGGCATATGATTCCCACAGGGCAGGACACAGAAGAGGGGACCGGACTCCTTCCCGGGGCCTCAACGAATGACCGGGATTCCACCAGGCAGAGAACAGAGACAGAGGAGGCACTTCAGGGGACAGTAGGAGACCCTGACAGAGAGAACAGCACATTCAAAGATGGGGAGCTACCCAAGTGCGTGACATTGTCAGGGACCTTCAGAGAGGGCTGTGCTGGCAGATGTCTAAAATTTGGCTTCCTGACGAGAAAAAAAAAATTCTTACTTTGGAGCATTTGCCAATTCCTGTGGTGTAAATACCCCCACCATGGCCAAGTTCAAGCTGCCCGTGTGGTGCCGGCTTCTGACTATGCAACAAGCAGCTCTCACGAGCTGGCACGACAGCCAGTTCCAGCAGGCCACACACCAGGCCACCTGCCGCTGCCTCCATGCAGGGCACATGTGGGGCGGGGGCTGGAAAAGGGCTGGGACCTGTCCGGGCAGGGTTTTGAAGGTCACATTCAGAGTTTGGGCTTCAGTATGAAGTGGTGGACGCCTCGGCCCTGATAGGGTGACTTTGGAGTGTGTGTGTGAATCAGCAGCTGTATCCTATTTGTTGTCTACTATGGTCTGGCCTCTCCTTACGCTGGTCCCCCTGAATATCTCCCCGGGGTCTATTGGAGCCTCATATTAGACCTGGAGAGGGGTGCACAGAATGGGAGCTGCATTATTTTCTAATTAAGAAGGAGAAAAGGAGTTCTAACTCACCCCCGGCCAGCTGCATCTTGGGGCCATCCCTCATCTTAATGAGCCCATCCAAATCTCATTTGCTAATGAGGAATTTAATGGTCATAGACTGACAAGCAAGACTGAGAGGGGAGATGGGAAGGTCGTTACGAAAATGAAGTGTGTGGCTAAATGGCACACCATGCCATCCCACCTGCCCACCCAGCGTGCCAGCCCGAGTGGGTGAGAGGTGGGGCCAGGGCCTGGCTTGACCTCACCCCCGAATGGGACTCCTGCCTGGGCCTGTGGGTCAGCACCATGGACAGGGGATGGCCTTGCTCTACATTCCCACAGCCTGGAAAGCCCTCCCTGTGCCCTTTGTCCCTGTAAAGTTCGTTTTTCCAAGACTCAGATGGGACGTCACCTCCCCCTGGGAACCTTGCGTGCAGCCCCAGATGGGTTAGGGCCCACGGTGTCTGGGGGGCAGCCTTTGCACATTCTCAGAGCACCTACGTCAGGGCACTAAAATGCTACGTTTCCTTGGCTGTTTTCCCTACTAGTTTGTAAGCAACTTGAGTGCAGGGTCTGCACAGTCTTCTCCATGCCCTGAATGCAAGGCACGGGGATAGGATTTGTTGAGAAATGAATGAATGAACGAATGAATGAACTGGTGAGTACATGAGTCGATAGAGGAGTGAGGGAAGGAATCCCTGAATAATAACGTGTTTGATGAAACAATGACGGACAGAGAATCATGGCCAGGCTGCTGAAAGGGTGGGTAAGGATTTGATACCAAAGGACAAACCCATTCCTTAGGCTGCATGCACACGACAGGGAAGTTAGAGCAGAGATTCCCAGAAATCCCCACATCTAGTCTCCCGGAGTAGAAACGACACATGCCAGCATTCCTTGCAGATATCTGTGGCCACGTGACTAACTTATAGCCAATGAGGTGATGAGAGAGAACCATTGATTGGCTGCCTCCTGCGTGCCCCACATTAGGGATCGAGCCCACAACTAGGGCATGTGCCCTAACTGGGAATCGAACCGTAACTTCCTGGTTCATAGGTTGATGCTCAACCACTGAGCCATGCAGGCCAGGCCCTAAGTCCTTGAACTCACTTCTTTTTGTAGGACAGAAAGAAGACCAGTAGCCACAGGTGAGAGATTTGGACCCATGCACTTGGGTGATCCCCCCAGCCCCCCACACCCCTGCACTACACACACAGCCCTTCCTCCACCTCTGCCTTCACTCCCGCTCATCCGACAGAATTTGGTTCAGATACGGCCTCCTCCCGGAGTCTTCTTCACGCCCTGGGCTGTGGGACACGTCCCTCCAGGCTCCTGCCGGCATACAACCCCCTTCGCATTTGTCATCCCTGATAAAAATCTAGTTGTTCAGGCAGAACATGGTGACAGAGGCCCGGGCAATGGTCACCTTTGGGAAGGGTGGTGACAGGCAAGGACGAAAGGGGGTTCCTGGGGGGCTGTTCTATTTCTTGACCTGGGGGCCGGTCATGGTACCGTCCACTCTGTGAATGTGTGCTGTGCTAGCCTGACGCCCAGCGCATAGTAGGCGCGTGTTTTGTAATTCAATCGAAAGCATACTTAAAAACGGCCTGGTTGGTGTCTGGCCCACCCCGCCCTGGATGGCAACCTCATCCGGGTAGAGACTGCGTCTCATGGATCTCTCCGTCTTCTGTGCCTTTCAGCTGAATTCTTTGGCCCCTCGGAGCCACGGTGCCTTTTTTGGAAGGGGTACTAATGAGACGTGCTGCGTATAGTGTGGGCGCGTTATCTGTATTCGACAATGGCTGCCTTTGCTCACACAGGGCCTGCACACGGGGCTCGGCCTCAGTGCTACCAGCGGCCTAGCCAGGGTTTGCTGGATGACCCAGTAATCTAACTGGAAGCATTCACGCGATAAATGCGCCCCCGCCCTGGCTGCGGGGCCCTAGTTCCCCAGGACACTCTCATCAGAGCTCAGCCCCCGTGTGGGCTGACCTGTGTTTCTCCCTCCTTCCTCCGTCCTTCCTCCCTCCTTCCTCCCTCCGCCTCCTCAGAGGGGTGCCCTTGGCCGCAGCTCCTGACCTGGTCCCTCTGTCCAGAGCCCTCCCCACCTGCTGGCCAGGAGCACGTTAAAGAGCTTGTCCCAGCGAAGCAATTACCGCTGCAGTCGCCTGGGAGCCATGCACTGCTCCCCGAAAAACAGTTTTCCCTCGCAAGCCCATTCAACCCGGCATTTAACCGGGAGCCACAAATCCCGGCCCCCCGAGACCCTGCCTCTCCTTAACCCAGGAACATGGGGGACCCTGGCTTTGCAGACTTTGCTTCTCAGCGCTCCTTTCTCCAGGTGTCAGCAGGGACCATGACCCCCTGGCTGATGGGCCTTTGGCTTCTGGGAAGGCTGCTCCATACATTCATTTCACCGGAGGGCAGGGAGTGCTCCCAGGCTGGGTGCTGGGGCAGAGAGACAGCTCGGGTCCAGCAGACAGTCTGAGACTCTAAAGTACGGATCCACTCAAGCCCCGTGCTCGCCGGGACTCCGGAAACTGGATTATGGTGGTTGGAAACCGGCGTCAACACCCAGCCAAAGCTACTGTGTAGAGGAGACGCGAGGAAGGTCATTGGGAAGGTCATGTGCCCAGCAGGTGGGCTTGGTGGGATGCTCAGGAGGGTGACCACAGGCCACACGTAGAGATGGT
>NW_005871882.1:71093-86280 GCF_000147115.1 Myotis lucifugus
GGCGCTAACCCCCCTCGTTTCTGTCACTTGTCACGGAGCCCTGACGAAGGAACAGCACGTGAGGTAGTGAGTAGCCGTCAGTGGCGGCATCAAGGAAGGCGGGGTGAGAGACCGTCAGTGAGGCCATGGGAGGGGTCCCGCTCTGGGTGGGGGCCTGGACCGGATGAGCGGTTTCAGTAAGCATGTATTAGGCACCTTCTGTGTGCTGGGGCCTGGGGATGCAGCCATGGAAGACGATAGTGAGTTGCTTGGCATCCGTGTGAGTAGGTCAGTTGGAGGGTAGGAGTGAGGGCGGCAGGCCCGGGGAGCTGCCAGGGTGGGGAGCCCCCTGCAGCTTGGGAGGCGCTCCGGGCTTGGTGCACAGCAGGTGTGTGGGGTGGGATGTGTTGAATAAACGAGTTTAGATTATGTTATGGTTCATCTGCTATGTCTGCCAGTGATTCACACTGTGTATATCCTCGCCTTCCTTTGCACACCTGCCTCCAGCCCGCACACGTGTACACACACACACACACACACACACACACACACACACATGGTCAGCTGCCTGTGTGGTGCTGGGCACCTGCGAGTGCTGAGTAAGCACCTGTGGCCCACATGTCCGAGCGGCTGGCAGATGAATGATTGGCAGGCGGCGGCCTCCATCCATCCCACTGCCTGTGGCCCTGTCCGTGGGGGCAGTGGGGGTGGGGCCCTGCGTGGCTGCTGGGATCTGGGCTTGTACTCAGCTCCTCTGATTCACTCGGTGGATTATCCCCGGTGTGTTTTCCCCAAGGTCTCTCCTCGCCGCCCAGGAGGCTGCCCGGCCGTCTTGAGCCAGAACCAGTACCCACGGCCGTTTCAGCAGTGGCTCCTGACTCCCAGGCCGGCTGGGGTTTGGGGGTACTTCAGGGAGGGAGGGAGGGAAGTTGCTGAGGATAGTGTGAGATTGGGGGGGGGGGTGTCTCCCTGATTCTAGATTCTTCTGTATTCCTCCCCTTGGAGGGTGAGTCTGTGCTGCAGGTCCCTCACCGAACCACTAGATGTCGGTGTTTCTTAATGGATGGAAAGTGGGGTCTGGAGACGGAATGATGGAGAGGGGAGCTCTGGACCATCTTGGGGGGATAGAAGTTTCCAGGTCGTGCCCATTTTAGAGACAGGAACAATGAGGTCAGGGAACAGAGCGAAGGCCTGGGTAAGGATTCCCTGGGTAATATGCAGTGAATCAGTCGAGGGAGCCTAGGCCTCTGACTCCCACCCAGTTCCCGGCCTGGCCTCTTCCTCCAGGATCGGCCTCTCCTGTGGCGTCTGGGAGGGACCTGCACACAGGTGCGTGGGAAGGAGCCAGAGGGGCAGGGGAGGTCCTGGCGAGTCCAGCTGGGGAGGGTGACGCTGGGAGGGGGTGAGAGGGAAGCCATGGAGGGGCCACAGCCGAGGAGCTCTGTTCCTCCTGGCTGCCTCCCCCTTCCTCTCCTGCCCCTCCCGCCTCCTCTCTGGGTCTGCTGGCTAAGGGGATCATTGAAAACCTCCCCCAGAGCGACGGCCCTTTGGTGGGCATTCGGAAAGCATGCCATAGGTTTGTGCTCTGCACTCACTCCAAGAGCTCCATCCCCATCTCTCTTCCCCAGATGTTCTTGTCACCATCTTCCGATCTTGGTCTTCCCAGGTCCCTGCCCATCCGGGAAAACCACTAGCCACAGCCCACAAGGTAACGCAGATCCTACTTCTGGCTGTCAGAGTGGACAGCCAAAGAGATGCTTGGACTCCTGCCCCTGGGGAGGACTCTGCTTGACCACTCCTTCAGGGACACCGGGCTGACCGGGTTGTCCTGCACCAGTTCACTTCCGGGTGGTGCCCACGCATCGTGCAGAACCGCCTGTAAACGGATCTGACTTCTTTCCTTTTCAGTCAGCTGGTCGCAAAGAACTCCCTACATCCCTACGTGTCGTTCTAACCTTCAAAGGCAACCGCTGTGTTTTTGTTTTCCGTAAGTGTGGGTGGTCTCTAATGGTGTTATATCTTCATTTGTTAACTTGAGACCCATACTGATTCCCTACCGTGAATGATGATGATTCCATATCGTCCTATTTTGGGTAATTGTATTTATTTTTTTGCACTAGTTACCTTAGCAATTTTAAGTAATGCACTTAAAACAATCCGTTCTTCTTCCCTTATGAGGCAGTAATTCTTGGGCGCTGATGCCATAAGATGAGGCCATCATGAGACCTCCTGTCCTTCCCTTCACCTCGCCTCTCCCCACCCCTTTTAACCTCCCAGTTCTACCAGCTTTATCTTTACTTTGACATTGTCGAAGTTGGTAACATTGCATTCTGTTCTTTAACCATCTGTAAGTCACCCATGTCTTGTCTATAGATTGATCTTCAAAGTTGAAATCCAATCAACAGCCTTGACATTCTGATCAGGATGGAAATACCGTCTCCCCCCGTGAGTCAGGGAGTGGAGAGAGCTATGCTGGCTCTCTCTCTGTCTCCTATCACCAGCCTCGTGCAGAGATGGGAAGGAGACGTACATCAACATCAAACAAGATCATCGTTCTCTATTCTCCATCATTTGTTCAAACTTTTGCTTATGTTTAGATCATGATTGTTTGGCACATTCTTTTTCTTGGATTTTTTTAAAGTATACATTTTTTTATTATTTTTGAGAGAAAAATTATGTTCCTCATCAGTTCAAAATGACTTGCAGTTTCTCACTAAGTCAACCCATGACTTAGACTACACAGAACTCTTCTTGAAGATCTTGTCTTTGGCCCGACTGGCGTGGCTCAGTAGATGAGCATCAACCTGTGAACCAGGAGGTCACGGTTTGATTCCCGGTCAGGGCACATGCCTGGTTTTCTGGGCTGGATCCCCAGTAGGGGGCGTGCAAGAGGCAGCTGATCTATGATTCTCTCATCATTTCTACCTCTCCCTCCCTCTCCTCTCCTCCCTGAAATCAATAAAATATATATATTTTTAAAAAGAAAGCCATTTAAACAACCTTTATAGCTCAAGGCGTAGCCAGTAAAGGAGACAGAGAAATACAGGCCAGGAATGTGGGGAAAACAACTGGGAGAAGGTAGGATCACCAAGGCCAGTGAAGCGAGGATGTCAAGGTCGAAGTGGGATTATGTCAGGTGCTGTTTAGCACGACTGTGGGACGAGAACAGAAGGATTACCTTGGACGTGGGCCTGTGGAGAAGCACAGCAGTTTGATGAGCACCGTCTCCCAGCTGGGGCCCCAGTCCCCGCGGAGCGGTCAGCAGAGGCGTGGAGAGCAGGCAGCGACTGAGAAGCTCTGAGCTTCACTGGAGGAGCAGATACTCGGCATCGTGGGCCTCGGGATACGGCAGCCGAGCCGCTTCCTGCCCGCAGCTGCTGTGGGCCCGTCACCCACACGGCCGATTTCTGGGATTAGGTGGATGTGGGGGGCACCTCTTGAGCTGCCCAGCCCCCACCAGCGTGGGGTTCTGTGGCCGAGTCAGCACATCACAAGCTCACCGGTGCCTGGAGCTTCTTGGCCCAGGCTAACTGAGTCAGCTGAGCTCCCAGGCGTCCTTCCCCAAATGGCGATGCCTTAACCGCAGCTGATTGGTGCACGAGAGTCACCTGACCTGCTCTGGGCCAGACACCTCTGGGGAATTTGGAATTGGGGGTGGAGAGGGTGGGGGGGGGGAGTGGGGTATAGCGAGTGCAGCCAGACCATGCAATCCCAGGAGCTCTCTGTGTTCTGGATTTCTGCAGCCTGGCTGTGAGGAGGCGCTGGTCTGGGAGGGAGAGAGAGGCAGGGAGAAATCAGGACCCCTATCCTTCCCATCCTCTCTGGAAGCTGCTCAAGCCCCTCCTGGAGTTCTGGGAGCGTCAATTCCCCTCTTCGTTGGAAACGAGTTAGCGCAGTGGTTCTCAGCCTTGGCTGCGCATTAGAATCACCTGGGAATCTTTTTAAAATCCCGATTTCTGGGCCGCATCCTCCGGAAATTCTGTTTCTTTGTTACTCATGCTGTGGCCATAACAAAGAAACAGAATTTCTGGAGGATGAGACCCAGAAATCAGGATTTTAAAAAGATGCCCAGGTGATTCTAATGCGCAGCCAAGGTTGAGAACCACTGAGTTCGTGTATCTTTCTGTTGCTTGCGACCAAGCGTTCTAACACGTGTGTAGTCTTGTCTTTTTATTCCAAACGAAGGGAGTGCATGTGAGAGAGGTTAAGTCACTTGCCCGCGGTCGCTCGCCAGCGGAGGTGGGCCTCGGAGAGAAGCCAGGTGTGGGCTGCCCTCGCTCCCGCACGCTCACCTCTGACCCTTGGGGCACACAGGGAGCGTGATTGCGCCTCCTCTCCGGCTGATCCCCGCATTTAGATGCACAATGCAGTCACGTCAAACACTCATCGGACAACTCCCACAGCAGGCCCGACAGCAAGCCTTGCCCCATCAGCCCCCAGGGCAGTTGCATTTCTCAGGTCTTTAATCTGAACAAACTCAGAAAATATGGTCACCGTCACCCCACCGCCTGGCGTCATTGCTGCGCTGGTCATTGTCTCGTTACCTGAGGGGGGAGGCTGGGTGGGGGCGCAGTGAGGGGGGGGCAGATGCGGGGAGCACAGAGAGAAAGGAATGGGCAGGCACCGGAGGCAGAGAGAGCGAGAAGGTGGAGGAGAGCCAGGCGAAGAAAGCAAAGGGGAAAAAGAGGAGGAGGGAGGGATGCGAGCCTCCCAGAGAGAAAGAGACGAGATACAAGGGACACAGCAGCCTCTTCCCGTGGGTCGCGTCCAAAAGACAAACACGTGGTCGAGGGCATTTGCCTCACTCAACCCTCTGATGGCTTCCCACTTTCTGGGGTTTGGAAGGGTCTCAGCTCAGGCTTGTTAAATGAATGAGTCAATGGAGAGAGAGAGAGAGAGGCCTGGGGGAGGGTCTGGGATCTGACGTGTCACTCTATGCCATCACCCTATACGTTTTCCATGCATCGCTCTGTGACAGGCTGTCATTCTTTTAGTCACACATCTGCTTGCTTGTCGTCTGTATCTCAGACCAGAATTACTCTCCCTGAGGACAGGGCCGTGCATGGCTTGTCCACCGCCGGGCTCTCTGCTCCTCTCTCCAGGAGTGACCCGTAGGTGACACTCAATAAACACGGAGTAAAAGACGAATGGACAAGAGAGAGGGGCTGAGAGGAGTCAGGTGCTCAGTGACCCCCAGCCTGACCTCTGGGGAAAGGGAAGGGGTCGGCGTGGGCGAGGGCTGCCAAGGGCCAGTGGCCTGACCTTCGGAGAGTCCCCTAGAGGGACCGGCTCTCTGTCCCTCGCACAGGAAGCTGGGGGTCCGGGGTGGGGAGGAGCTAAATAAAGCCCAGGTCTCGTTGTCTCCGGTCTCCTGATTAACAGGCAGCGGTGATGAGCTGTAATTGCAGGCGTTTTCCAGGGTTAAACCCCCTCCCCCCAGAAAAGAAACTGATACTTGTAATCTCCCCCAAGATGTGCCCTGGTCTAGTCCTGAGGCAAAGGTTGAGCCGCCCTCGTTACCCCATAACCACGGTTCCCTTTTCCGTTCTTGGTGAGCAGGTGGCTGGGCGCGGGGGAGAGACTCTGGGTCCTGGTCTCGATTCGGCCACCAACTCGCTGGATGATGCCGGGCCTCAGTTTGCCCATCTGGAAAGTGGGCTCTGTGCTGGGGCTTGAGGAGGTGAGGTGGGTGGGGATGGAGTCCCAGGGGAGCTCAGGGACCTCGAAGGAGGAGCTATCAGGATCCAAGGGCTGAGTGAGCCATTCCCCGGGGCGGGCGGGGCGGTGCTGGAGCGGTGGGGCTGAGAGGCGGCTTCATTAGGAGGCCTAATGAAAGATCTCCCAGGCGGGTGTTAATCTCACCCCGTGAGCGCAAAGACGTCTGGGATGATGAGAAACCCGCGGGGGAGAGCTGGGCACCAGTGAGCGGAGGGAGGGAGCCGGGCCGAACTGCCTGTCCCGGCTCCTGCAGGGCACCCTGGAACGCCGGGCGCCCCGAGAGGGCCTCTGAGTGTGTGGGTGCCACAGTCACCCTCTGAGTGTGGAAGCAGAATTTTGAATGTGAGCAAAACACCGGTTTGTCTCAGGTTTCCCACCCATTTTATTTTATTTATTTTTAAATCTACCATGTTTTGTGTTTTTTTAAAAATATTTTACTGATTTTTTACAGAGAGGAAGTGAGAGGGATAGAGAGTTAGAAACATCAATGAGAGAAGCATCGATCAGCTGCCTCCTGCACACCCCCTACTGGGGATGTGCCCCCAACCAAGGTACATGCCCTTGACCGGAATCGAACCTGGGACCCTTCAGTTCCCAGGCCGACGCTCTATCCACTGAGCCAAACCGGTCAGGGCCCCACCCATTTTCGAAAGGGCCTTGGGCTGTGTCGGTTGGGGGATGCGGCTGAGGTTTGGGTAACTCCGGGCCTGGAGCAGCAGGTGGAGGGGCAGTGAGTGAGGCAGGGCAGCAGGTGGAGGGGCAGTGAGTGAGGTAGGGCAGCAGCCCACGCTGCTCTTAGGGGCCCGGCTCCCCGTTCCTTCAGGAAGCAGGTGGCGAGCACCTCTGGGGGCTGGATTGGCCTTTGTTTCCGCTGGGACCGGGGCTACCTCGCGTCCCCCACCCCAGGCCTCCTCACTCGGGCCCCTGGGGAAGGAACTGAGGTCCAGGCCCCTCCCTGGCAGCGAGAGGACTGGTCTTCCCTCTGAGCGTGCAGCGTCTGCCTGGGGTTGAGACCTCAGTGGAGACACGGTCATTTAAGGGGCCCCAGACTGGGATCTAGGGGACTCTTGGAAGTCACACATGGCTTTGCCTTCACTCCCGGGCGTGGTGCCCTTTGCCCCCACCTTCCCCCATGAGGACAGTCTCATAATGGGGTGATTTCATGCAAACACATTAAAGAAGCCGCAGTGCACCGGGGAAGCGGCCATTATCCTTTGTGCAATATCTCCGCTCACTGCATTAATGATCCTCTCCAGATTACCCATTTCCTAACGAACCATTAACACAGAGAGGAGGTGGGTGGGAGGCGGGAGGGGCGAGGGAGGGGGTGGGGCCACCAGTTTCGGAGCCCGAGCTAATGGCAGACAGGGTTTGTACCCC
This sequence comes from Myotis lucifugus, assembly GCF_000147115.1. Classification (NCBI taxonomy): domain Eukaryota; kingdom Metazoa; phylum Chordata; class Mammalia; order Chiroptera; family Vespertilionidae; genus Myotis; species Myotis lucifugus. Next base: position 78,171 of record NW_005871882.1, read on the forward strand.
TCCCTTGCTTCTCCGAGGTGGGGTGAAGGCAGTGGTGGGGGTGGGGGTTGGGGTCTCTCCTGGGACGAGGGCCCTTAAGAAGCAAGGATAGTGCTACAACCACTGGGAAGACACCCAGGCTCAGGACCTGCCAGCGGCAAGGAGGCCTCCACCCCTGCTGGCCAGGGCCACCCAGATCCTGGGGCCAATGCGCCCGCGTCAGATCAACTCAGTGCCGGGGGTGCATGAAGCAAGTTTTCCAATTTGTTCATCAGCACGCAGGCTGGGAGCATGGGGCTGGGATCCAAACCAAGTTCCTTTACACGTGCAAAGCTTGTTCACCAAAGCCGCCTGCCACTGCTAACCACCATCCGGGGCTGGGCGTTCATTGCGTCCCAGCTTTCTGAAACCTCCCTCTTTAAAAAAAAAAATTAAAAAAAGTATTTTTATTGATTTCAGATCGGATGGGAGAGGGAGAGGTAAAAACATCAATGATGAGAGAGAATCACTCATTCACTGGCTGCCTCCTTCAAGCTCCACACTGGGGAATCAAGCCCGCAACCCGGGCACGTGCCCCTGACCTCCTGTTCATAGGTTGACACTCAACCACTGAGCTACACCGGCTGGGAGAAACCTCCCCCTTCCTATTTCAGCTCAGCTCCCGCCTGGGAAGGGTTGGGTCTGTGACGTCAGAGCCATCCCTCACAAAGGGACAGCTTCCTTCTCTCCCATTCTGCTCCCACCAGGAACCCACTCCCACCCTTAGGACTCCCTGGGTGCCCCGCAGCACGCGGCCTCATGGGGGGCTGGCCCTCCGTCCACTAGGCACTGGACTCTAGGCCTTTGGGGAACTGCTCTCCACCCTCCACCCTCCACCCTCCACCCTCCACCCCCAACCCCCAACCCCCATCTCCACATCAGGGCTCGCCCTGGCCATTGTCTGAACCAGGGGAAGAAGTGGCCCTCTTCCCGCAGGAGAGGTAAGATCTATGGGATTTAATAAGATCATCCAAGACTTGGTGCCCCCACAGTTTGCTGGTGACACCACGCCCTTTGGGGAGGCAAATTTCCTTCTCTGTAGCCCGCCCCATCGTGAGCAGGTGACCCGCTCGGCGTTATTACAAGCAGGTTATTATTACCATAAATCCTTCCAGGTCTGCTTCTTCCATTTACATTAAATGTAGTCTCTGTTACGGGGCCTAAATTAGCTTTCGTAGGAGGAGACCTGGATCATTCAAAGGGAATGAGGAACGCACGTGAGGCTGGGGGTGGGGAGGGCAGAAAAGGGAATAAAATGGGTTCTTTCTCCAACTGGGGAGGGGGCCTGAGCTTAGTCCTTCCTGATCGACCCCAAACCCCCTAGAATGTGGGGCATCTCTCAGTCCATGCGTTTGTGTATTTGGACGATCCAGGGATCAAAGACGGCGGAGGGGCTGAATGATGGCAACTATGACAATGGAGACAGTAAAACCATCAGTGGTGTCCGGGGGTTTGGGAGAGAGGGAAGGACGAAGAAATGAAGCCCAGAGGCTGTGGGGCAGGGGGACTCTCCCGTAGGACTCAGTAGCGAAGGGCACCTGCCAATCCGCCTTTGTGTCTCCTTACACCTGGTCACGGGTTTGTCAAGAATCCTTTCACCGCCTCCAGTGACCCAGCTTGCCAGCACCACCTCTTGTCTTTCGTACCAACAAACAACATATTTTTACCTAATACCATCGGTTGTCTTTCAAGATATTAGTTTGCCTTTTAAAACCTGTTTTGAGGCGGCAGGTGAAGAAAGACACCTTTGTGCTGTTGTGGGTAGACGATGTTCTGTCAATATCATTCTGTATTCGGCATTTTAAAATCGAATGATCCAGAGCATCGCCCTGGGGTTGCGGGGGGAGTCCCTGGAACTCCTGGTGAAGTGAGAGAGTAGGGTTGCTCGAGCCAGAAAAGACTCCCTCAGGACACAGGTGACCTGGAAGCTGGAGGCAATATCGCTCCATAGTCAGCAGCTCGGGCCCTGGCGTCAGAGTCCCAGCTTAATTTCATCCGTGCTGCTCTCAGCTGAGTGTTGTTGGCAGGATTCCTTGACTGGCCGGAGCCTCGATGTTCTTATCTGCCCAATGGGGATAGAGGAACTACCTCGCAGGGTCATTGAGAATGAAATGGTACAGTTCATGGGAAGCGGCTGGCCCAGCGCCTGGCTCACCATAAGCTCTTCAGAAGTGTTAGCACATTTTAATTCTTATTGGAGCTGCCTTCACACTGGAACTGGGAGCGCAGGAGGGGCTCCCCACATGCAAGAGAGGAGTCGGCCTGGCCTTAGCGGAGGCTGCGGGCTGACCGGAGGCGGAGAGCAGGTTGGCTCTGGGCCTCGGCTGGGAGGCTGGAGGCCACTGGCTCCCTGCAGACGCCTGGCCCAGCCTGGGCCAGCCGGGAGGGGGACAGAGCCTCCTTGAAGGGTGAGACCAGGCAAAACGGAGCGGAAGCGAAGAGCTGGGGCCTGGTCCTGAGGAAGCTGAGCCGGGCAAAGCCATCACCTGCCTCTGGTCTTACTTCCATCAGGCGGGGCGTCTGGATACTCACCCCGTTCTCAGGTGCATTCGAATCCCCACAGAGTAGGTTCTGGGTTCGTGGTTTACGAGACGGGCAGAGTTAGTTCGTGTAGAGGTCGCCCTCCCAGGTGGCCACCAACGAGTCCCATCCCCTGGAATTCACATTCCACACCCGTGCGGCCCCGGCCACAGTGCCTGGGGCTGACCTGTGTGGACGTGATGGTGTGGGACTTGGAAGGAGAGGCCGTGAGAGACATTGAAGCTCCCACCCCTCTCTCTGTCTCTCGGATGACGCACTCGGAGAAAGCCAGCGGCCATGTCCGAGGACACGTGAGCGGCCCTACGTACGGAGTTGCCCTCTTGGTGAGGAACCGCGGCCTCCAGCCAACAACCAGGTCCGTGAGGGCCTCAGGTGACCGTGGCCCTGACCCACACGGTGCTGCAGCCTCGTGAGACCCTGAGCACGGATCACCCCGCGAACCCCCCACAGAGCCCTGCCCCTCGCGATCGCCAGGTGAGACGCCGTGCTTGCTGTTTTGAGCTACTTTGTTTTGGGATTTATTTATTTATTAGTTTCACAGCGATACCGTAACCGATGCAGGTGGTCTAGAGAAAAGGAGAGATGACGCCTGGAGGAGTTTGGAATGAGGCAAAGCCAACAGGTTTCTTCCCTGGGAGACTTCTCACGGGCCTTGAATGCACTCCTGTGGGACATTGTCAATACCCGGGCGCGTGACCTAACGTTCAGGCTTCCCAAAGGCAGCGGATCACAGGTCCCCTGGGCTCCAGGCACCACCGCCGCCCCCTCCTCACTGTCACTGTCTGCACAGTATTTCTGGAAACTAGTTTGTAGGAACACAGTGGAGGAGAGGCTGCCCAGGGTGGTTGGCGGAGGAGGAGGAGGAGGAGGAGTTACTTCATCTCTTCCTCATCTGCAAAAAGAAAGAGCTGGATTGAATGCCACCAGGACTCTATTTCTGCTCTAACATCTTAACTCTGGGATGGGGTGAGGTGCACGCCCTCCCCACCCCCACCCCATCCAGGTGACCCCTCAGCCAGTTAGGGGGATGGGGAGCAAACTCCAAGCCAGATCAATCAAGGCATATGGAAGTTATGGACATGCTAATGCTGCCTGTTAATGACTGATGAGCGAGGGTAATTGGAGATGGCAGGTGGGTGCAGAGTTGTGAAGAAATTTCGGTTCTCGGGGAAAATGTTGCATTCAAAGGGCTTAAGAATGATTAATGGAGGTTCTGGAATTACCGAGTGCAACCAGCAGGAACTGTTTGGAACCGAAATTGCTGCGGGGAGTAACCTTGAAGAGAGTGTGGGCCCAGGTCGGGGACGTTGTGTGGACCCGGGAAGGGGTGGGGCAGGGGCGTGAGTGTCAGCGAGGAGAGCCGGGCTGGCAGGGCGGGGTGGTGGCCCACAGAGGTGACTGCAGAGAACGTGCCTCAGTGCGTGGACGAGGCTGGAGCCTGAGGGGCCGGAAGTGATGGTAAAAGCTGGACCTGCGGGTGCACACCTGTTCTGCTCGTTTGCACGTGGGTGTGTCCCAAGCCTACTTCCCACTGCGCATGGCCAGGCCTCCCTCCGTGGCTGGGGGTCTGGTTCTCCCGGGAAAGACCCAGAGGGGAGGCTCCACCCGCAAAGCAGGTCACGCATCCGGACAGGCCGGCTTCAGAGCCTGATCAGCTGCTCCCTCAGGTGCCGTCAAAGGGAAGGGAAAGCCTGGGTTTCCCATCCGCCTTCCCCCTCACAGGGCGGTGTGGAGCCAGCACGTTTCTGGGGTGTGGAACTACCTGCAGGAGACCTGGACCCCGGTTCTTGAGACCATGCCTGGGCCCCGACCTCGCCTCCTTCCGCAGAGACCGACCTGGTTGCGATTCAGGCGGACCACTCAGCACTTACAATCCCGTCAGCGTGGGATGAAGAAGGGAGGAGGCATGTCCACCCGGAGGCTCCATCCCCACCAGATGCTGTGGATCCAGGCAGCTGCCCTGGCCTCTCCCTCTCCCCCGAGCCAGCCCAGGCGCCCACTGTCAGCGAGCAGGGCAGGTGGCACCTCCAGGCTCTCCAGCTCCCTGGGTGATGGGTGAGGGGGGCTGTGCACCTCCTGTCCCCACTCCCCTACTTTCAGGGTGCAGGGAAGTCGCTGGTTTTGGGGTCCCACAAGCCTGGGGTCGTGATGCCAAGTGTGCAGGGAGAAAGGAATCGACACAGACCTGGGGGTCGGGGGAGGCCGGGCTCTGGGGTGTGCCCAGCCCTTCCTGGGGGACTCTTTCCGTCCTGCTCTCAACTCCAAGAAGCAGGTCCCCAATCCTCTTTGCTTCTGGCCGGAGCGCTCCTTAGAGACCAAGCCCCTTGGCCCGGTTAGTCCGGTTGGTCCGGTTGGTCCGAGAGCAGGAGACCTCTCCGATCACCCCTCCCCGTTTCAGACTTCAAAACAGCATCGGCAGCCTTTTCCTCCAATGAAGCCTCGCCCAGGAGCCCGGGGGCTTAGGCAGATCAAACTGGAGCTGCTTCTGACTTCCATGGAAATAGAACCCCCTTGCGCATCCCTCCCTTTCCCCCCTCCCTCCCAGGCAGCCCTGATGCCCCTGACCCCCCAGTCTCCCCAAAGGCCAGTTTAAAACCAGTGATGCAGGAAGCCGGGGATGGGGGGCGGGGAGTGTTAATGGGGACAGAGTTTCAGTTTTGCAGGAAGAGCTCTGGAGATGGATGGGCGATGGCTGCACAACAATGTGCATGTTCTTAACACCACTGAGCTGTACGCTGAGCATGTAAAGGTGGTACCTTTTCTGTCATGTGTAGTTTACCAAACTGAAAACGAAAGCAAACTCCAACCCACTGATACAGCCCGTTTGCAACGGGAAACTGAGGCTGGGAGGGGACTGGCACAGCCGCGGTTAGGAGCTGCCCAGTGGCTGGGTTGCCCGCCTGGCTCTTCCCCCAAGCAGCTCGTTCAACAGAGGGCGGGAGGGAGGGAGGTGATGGGGGCGGGGCAGCGAGCCCAGGAGGAAGGTGAGAGGCAGGAGACACCTGTCTGTGGCATTCTTGGCGGGGGGGAGGGGGGGGGCAGGAAACCTCGCTCCTTTGAGGTGAGTGGCTGCATTTTCACCAGATGAGTTTTGTTTTTTAATTGTGTGATTTACTCATCTCGTCTCCCATCGGCTGATATACTCCACTGCCTTTTAATTGCTTGAAAAGTTGAGCAGTTTTTCATGTTTTAAGGAGTGCTGGATTGTATAATTAAAACACTAAGACGAAAGACAGCAGAGAATTAAGCTGGTGTGTTGTTGGCATCATAATAAAACCAAACCGGCATGAAGAGGGCCCGTTTGGGGAAGATGCCGGATCCCATTGGGGTCCTGGGCCAGGGTGGGGTGTTCACGGGACCCTGAGCTGGCCCCTTTCTTTCTGGGGAGTTGAGTCAAGAGAGAGTTGTTGTGAAAGTCGGTGTGGCTAAGGCACAGGCAGAGGCACAGGTGTGACAGGGAGGTGGCTTTTCGTTAGAGGTGCTTCCAGGGTTGTTTGGGGGGTGGGGGGTAGGGGGGAGGAGGAGCCTGAGTGGGGAAGAGGGAAGAGCCAGGAGAAAGGGCAGTGTCTGCAGAATGGCCTCTCCCCCCCGCCGCCCCCTCCCCAGGATGGGCAGGAAGAGCTGGAGACATGTCTTCCCTCCCTCCCTCCCTTCTCACCAAACAATGCAGAGATATTCAGTTCAAACCCTGAAAGCTGCCCGCCCCTGGCTCCTCCTGAAGCCCCTCCCTCCTCTCCCAGCCTGTGGACCATCTTGGAAACTTGGGAGTGAAGGACGAGGTCAAGGTCAGGTATCGATCCTGGCAGGGCTCCTTGGACCTGGCAGAAAACTCTCAAGCTACGCACGCGTCGGGTCAGGGTTCGCTGAAGAGGACACAGTGGAACGTTGGTCCAGGGAGGTCTCTATGGAAAAGATTTTTGGGGCCAATCAGTTGGGGAAATGCTGAGCTCAATAAAGTCAAATAGTTTTTGTTTTTTTTTTAAGCTGCAGGACATTCCTGAACCTTGAACATGGTACGTGCCTGGTCCCCTGCACTCCACCAGGTACACTTGTCTGTACAGACATCGCCCTGTTTGAACACTGACCACCGCAGGGCCTACTGGACAGGCATCGTCCCGTGCAATCTCCATCGCAACCCTGCAGGCTGGTATCAACGTGCCCACCTTCCAGATGAGCAAACTGACACTTACAAAGCTGGTCAGCCCGGGAGGCAGGACTCGGTCCGGGTTGGCCTGACTCCAAGGCCCAATCCTTAACCTCTGAGCTCCTTCCCAGGGAAATGGAGACGGGACCCCTCCCCCCACTTGGATGGATGCTTTTCCAGGTGGTGGACCCCGAGTCAGAGATTTCGGGAGCTCTCATGACGACTCTTCCTGCTCACAGATAAGGAGAAAAGGGGAGGATTTCGCCCAAGAATCCCTACGTGAATGCATCTTCTTTCCCTTGGGGGACCCTCCGTCTCCCCCGCCTCCCATAACCCCACACAGTGGGTGTGGCTGTTGCTCTCCCTGGTAAAACTGACTCTGGCCGTCCCCGCCTTGGCCCACCCCCATTGGTAAGTCTTGGGCTGCACACTTATTGTTTGATATTTATAACACACTGTTCCCCACCCGCATGATGGATGGTGCACATGTCGGGATCAATATGGCCCTGGAAACATTTACATATTTATATTATTAATAAGCAATAAGTCACCCAGGCAGCTCGGCCGCTGGGTTTGCAGGGTGCTCTGCGCCGACCGCTAACCTTGTCCTCCGTCCCTTGCATCCATCCTGGTGGCTGGTATCGATCCGCTTGGCCAGAAGGGGACACAGCGCGGAGCACCGCACCCGGGGGACAGAGAGACTCGAAATCACACCAGTGCCTTTTGCACGGCCGCCCCTCCCTCTGCCGGGCAGTCCGGCTCCTCACACTCCGGGCGGAGGAGGAGGATGCTATGTCGAGGTCGCTGCCCACAGCAGTCCCCGGGCTGCAGGATGGCTCTCTTCTTAACATCTCCTCACCCACCGTGGCCTCCCCATACTCACCGCCTCCCCATCCAGGGCCTCCCCGTGCTCACCGCCCTCACCATCTAGGTTTCACCATCCAGGCCCCACCATCCAGGCCCCACCATCCAGGCCTCTCCATCCAGGGCCTCACCATCCAGGCCCCACCATCCAGGCCTCTCCATCCAGGGCCCCACCATCCAGGCCCCACCATCCAGGCCTCACCGGAGCATCCGTAGCGCTGACCAGCCTCCTAACTGGCCCCGTCCCTGTGTCCGCTCCCTCTGCTAAGAGACTTGGCTTCCTGTCTGTCTCTCTCCCGACCACCTGCCTGGAATCACCACTGCTCTGAAGTCTCCCGCTTTAAATATATCCTTATTGATTTCAGAGAGGAAGGGAGAGGGAGGGAGAGAGAGAAACATCAATGATGAGAGAGAATCATTGATCGGCTGCCTCCTGCACACCCCCTACTGGGGATCGAGCCCACAACCTGGGCCTGGGCCCTGACCAGGACCTTCTGGTTCATAGGTCGACCACTCAACCACCGAGCCATGCCGGCCGGGCTG